>NW_008686412.1:0-15069 GCF_000695815.1 Acanthisitta chloris
CAGGCAACTAGCAGTAGGACAAGAAGGTACAGATTCAAGCTCTGGCAGGGGAGATTTAGGTCGGATATTAGGAAGAGATTTTTTATAAAGAGAGTAATCAGGCATTGGAATGGGCTGCCCGGGGAGGTGGTGGATTCACCATCCCTGGAGGGTTTCAAGACAAGACTGGATGTGGGACTTACTACCATGGTCTAGTAATGATGGAAGGGTTGGACTCGATGACCTTTGAGGTCTCTTCCAACCTGGTTGATTCTGTGTGTGTGTGTGTGAATATCTTAAAATTTATGCACCACTCTCTTTCTCATTTAGTGCATATATTTTCTCGTTCTGCAAATGGGTCATTGCAAATACCTGCCAGAATTTACGTGGCCTGATCTCCCAGACTACCCTGCTTGTGTTTGTTTTTTTCACCCTGTTTAGTTTCCCTACCTTGGTTCATGCAGCCTCACTGCCATTTGCACTGGTGGGAGAATGCTGCTGTACAGCACACCTCACTCTGAGCATTGCCATCTGGAACAGGTTTGACATCCTTAAAATGTGAATGTCTATTTCTTGCTGAGTGCAGTCATCTCCTGTCATATGACTAGGGCACTAAGGAAAAAAACAGTTGCAAGAAACAGAGCGCATGCTGCAGATATACATGGAATGAACAACATCTGGATAAATACTTTGTTAAAGCTTTCTGCCTGGAGAGGGTTTTTTCCAGACCAAGCCAGAACAATAGGCTGTGCAGAGCAACAAGAGGTGGTGGAAATTAGCATTTTAATTCACTTGAATGTGGCAGTAGTTAAAAGAGTTGGACATCTCTCAACAGACTTTGTCAGCCAGTTTGGACACAGATGCTGTCTGGAAGAAGGAGATATTGGAGCAGTACCTGCAATATGTTAAATTAAGAATCTTCCATGATGGCTTCTGAGATCTAGACTCATGAGAGCTTGTATAAGGCACTTCACTACTATTTTTTTAGACTTGCTAATTAAAAGAGGTCATAGGGCAGATTAAGATAGGATTGGAGGCAAAGTACAAATGAAGTAGCCAAAGTTGCAAAGCTGGTAAAGATGTGTAAGTATTTTCACTGTCTTTGACTGCTTGCTATGTGGCCAGATTTAGTTTTCAGCAGTTTTCTCATGCTCCAGACTTAGACCAGGTGATTGCAGTGATGTTGCATTGAGATGGTCAACTTAATAGTTCCTGCAAGTTAGTTAAATCAGGCCATGTCCTTTGACCAGTGACTTGGATGAGGGCCCAGAGTGCCTTCTCAGCATGTTCACTGATGGTACAAGACTGGGAGGAGTTGCTGATACCTCAGAGGGTTGTGCTGCCCTTCAGTGGGACCACAACAGGTTGGAGAGATGGGCAGAGAAGAACAAACTGAAATTCAAAAAGTGCAATTTCAGAGTCCCGTACCTGGGAAGGAATAACCCTGAGCACTGGTACAGGCTGGGCACTGACCTGCTAGACAGTGGCTCTGTGGAGAAGGACCTGGAGGTCCTGGTGAACAACAAGTTGTCCATGAGTCAACAGTGTGCCATTGTGGCTAAAAAGGCCAATGTAATTTTTGGATGCTTTAGAAAAAGTATTATCAGTAGGTCAAGGAAGGTGATCCTGCCCATCTACTCAGTCCTTCTGAGTTGTGAGGCCACAACTGGAGTGCTGTGTCCAGTTCTGGGCTCCTCAGTACGAGAGAGACGTAGTGCTCCTGGAGTGCGTCCAGCAGAGGACCACAAAGATGAATAGGGACCAGGAGCATCCCTATTGCAAAGAGAGGCTGTGAGAGTTGGGCCTGTTCAGTCTTGAGAAGAGACAACTGAGAGGGGATCTCATCAAGGTATACAAGTGTCTGAAGGGTGGCTGCCAAGAGGTTGAAGCCAGGCTCTTCTCAGCAGTGCGAACTTATGTCCCACCTGAATGCAAGGAAGAGCTTTACTGTATGTGTCACTGTGCACTGGAACATATTGCCCAGAGAGGTTGTGGAGTCTCCCTAACTGAAGGTATTCAAGAACTGTCTGTACACAATCCTGAGCCATGTGCTCTAGGATGACCCTAATTGAGCAGGGAGATTGGACCCACTGTGATCCCTTCCAACCTGACCCATTCTGTGATCCAGCCTTGCTAAGGCAACTTAAGGTAGTCATTCCTTTCCAGCAGGGAGTTCTGCTGATGTTCATTTCAATGATCTGGCAGAAGAACTCATGGTGGACTGTCTGTACTTCAGTGTTTGATTTTGCCTTATGTTCAATAGGCTGAATATTGCTGTGACAAACCAGTTGGGGAGGAAGAGGGAACCAAAAAGTTCTGATGCACAACATTTACCCAAAAGGGAGACTTTGAGTCACTGCTGTCAGCTAAGCAGTTTGGTGGTGGAAGATCACGTTAGGACTGTGGCAGGGGAGGCTGATAAGTTTATTCAGAAGCTAGTGATGTCCAGAGTTCAAAGGAAGACATTGAGTGGGTGTGTTACAGATGCCTTTACACAGATGTGGATCTCAGGTTTTATTAAAGAGACATAAGTTGGCTTAAGCTAGATGTAGTCACTATTTGGTAGGGTGAAAGGGATGGAAATACAGCACTGAACATCTTCTTCACGGTGTCATCTGTAACACATGCTGTGTTAAACAGTACTAATGAAAGTATTCATGATTTCATCAGGGAATTGATACATTTTATTCCTCTTGTGTATTAACCTCCCAGGCCAGGGCAAAAATATTACTTTGGTCTGAAGAAGTATTCTTCATACCATGCTATGGTGTTTTTCTGCCAGTTTTCCCTATGCCAACACTGTAATGACCTATATCTGTGATACCAGATTTTAGAAAGACTCTTATTGCCTTGGATGAGTCAAGGCAGAGAGGGACAGTTCCTCAAGCATCTTTCAGCTTTTTAGCAGAATATGATTGCTTGGATTGCTCTGTAATAATTCCTTCTAATGAATGCTTGAACATGAGAAAAAAAGGAGAAGTTTATGTAGAGGAGCTACATTGGAATGTGCTTCAGGAATGAGGAAGCAAATGGGATCATCCTAAGAAAAATTTGTACTTTTTTCATCCTGCATCTTTAAGTAGAAAATTAAGACTCTTGTAAGATTGTTCACTATCCTTGCATTAATTCTGTTATTAAAATAATTGAACTTATAGTAATGGTTTTCCTAGACTTTTTGAGTTTGTGGAAAGTCAGAGATAAATGTTTTGTTTAAAATCGCAGTTACAGAAAGAATCCTCACAGTTTATTGCCTCTGAATTGTGATACTCTGGCCCCTATGCCATCCACTTCATTTTTCTAACGTGTTTTCAAGAAACTATTCAGTTACATTCCTGTCTTGATGGAGTTCTGATAAGACTAATTCAGTCACAGAGAAGACCTGTTTTAATAGTGGCTGCTACTTTATTTATTCTTTCTTTTTGGCAAGCAAGGCTCACTGTAACTTTAGGCATCTGGTACATATGGTGGTCAAGATATGCCTGTATTCCAGATAGTAAAAAGCTCTCAAAGCTCAAACTAATTTTGAGATGAACTCTCTCTTGTGGAAGATCAATTCAGAGGTTATCCCCAGTCCATGGCTGCTCTAGAAAATGTCTCTGAAATTGATTTATAAAGGGGTATTGATGCATGTTTCTTCATCTTCTTCTATTCTCCCAATGCTGACCATGATGTGCTTTCTTTAGAATTAGATTTGGTAGTGGAGACCCTTGCAAAATAGTGCTCTAATTCCTCAGGGTATAGGCAGTATTTGAGACCATTAAGGGTGTGGTTTTAAACCCTTCTCCTAACAAAGAACTTCTGTTCAAATACAAAAATATTTGTCATTTGAACAAATATATCATTGGACCAAAGAGAGAATAGATCCCTGAAAAGGAAAAGAGTCCAGAACCTTGGAAAGACTCTGAGGAAGTACAGCCCCTCCACTAGATAGATATAAGTATGTTCATGTCTACTCAAAACAGAAACTTCTTGCTGTAGAAAACTCCAAAATTCTGATCTTAAGAACTGTGCCTGCACATGGACACAAGACACATCAGGACAAGCATACAGCTCACACAGGCTTTCTAGTCAGTTCCTTCAGTTCTTAGGCATATAAAGCAAGGAAAAGTGGTTGAAATAGGATTCTTAGTCCCAGTGGACAGGAAGCCTGTTGTAGTGCTTAAATAATGAGAAACAAGTCAACAATATACCAGTTTTCTCAATTGCCCTTAGCTATCATTACTCCATAGTACCATTCACAGAAGTCAGAGGAAAGTCAGCTTCCACTGCTGACAGAAAGCTGAAGGAAATTAATTTACTACCCCTTGCTAAAAAAAAAGAAGAAAGTCCTAGAAGCCCTAATGAAGATCTTCGACAAATAAAATTATAAGTAATGCTAACTATGTGTTGGAGTAATGGACTGAGTTTTCAGTTACTTTAATGGGGTTTCATTGTCCCTGTATTTATTTCTTATCAATGAAGGAAGAAGTTCATAGAATAATCCAGACACAGGATGGTCTGATTTGGAAAGTACCTAAAAGATCATCTCATTGCAAACCCCCTGCAGTAGTCAGGATCCTGTCACTAGACCAGGTTGCTTAGAGCCCCATCCAGCCTGGCCTTGAACACTAGTTAAAATTTAATTCTGCTAGTAAAACTTTACAGTGGATCTCTTATTATTTCAGGTTATTACAGGGTTCTAAGACTTGACAATCAGTCCTTACTTACAAGACTGCTGCTTATTAAAAGCTAGAATTCTATGTCAAATGCATTAGAATACGAAGTTCAAGATTAGTTGTGATATGCCTTGATCCTGAACTTAGAGGCAAGTTTTCAGACAAATGTACATTTATGTTTTTTGCCAGGGAGACCACCAGTTCATGTGCTTGCTGTTCAGCCAGATAGCTAATATCCCAGATAACTGAGCACCAGAGCTCCAGGGAGGTAAGTGGCATTCAGGCTGCTGGTTCATTTCCCCTCAATATACTCTTCAAACTATTTCAAGCTGCCTACTTCTATGCATGCCATGTACTGTACCACAGTATTCTTGTAGCAGGAGTATCTGCAGACTTGGTACATCAGGCAATCCCCAACACAGTCTTTTCCTCAACCCTGGTAAACACAGCTATTCCTGACTCATGTTTGAATACCTGGAACAAATTTCTTGGTTGTTTTTGTCTTTGCCACACTCTGATCTGTGAAAAAAAAAAAAAAAGAAAAAAATAAATTTGAAAATGTCTGTCTGCCACCTAAAGGTGCTCTTGCTGAACACGGAATTTGTGTTGCACATGTGAGATATAGTTCACATTTGTGGGGATGGAGGTGACGACTATGCACCATAGCTCTTCTACTCTGGCTAGCTCCATAACAACAATGCAGAAACCACTCTAATCTGTTCTGATGGTCAGTTAAAAACATCTGTATTCTGAGAACAATAAACTTTAATGTTTTAAATGCACTTTTCTGTTATGCTCCTTCTCTCTTACATTAGACTGCATCTCAACCCAGCAGGGCATTTGAGCTACAGTCACTAAATGTCAAAATTTCCTGTTCTCCCAGCTGCCATTTTTCAAATGCTGCTGACATCCTTAAAACCCTCATCAAGGTGTTACTAAACTGTTGCATCCTATTTTGTGCCAGCAGGCCACAGTCAAAGTGTTAATGCAATCCCACAGCTAATGAGCTGCATCCCAGAGTTTAATGGATGAGCTCTACGCAGTCCAAACAAAGAAGATCTCTCTCCAGAAGAATGGTAAATGCCTTGGTTCCCATGGTGTTCTCTTGATCAAAATCTTAGTTCTTCAGGTATGCTCAAAGATTCATGTGTTCTATGGACTTAGTTCACATTCAAAAGATGTAAAAATATTACTGTCATAAAGTTTATTTTTTAATTAATATAAGCTAAAGTTGCATGACAGTAAAGTTAGGGAGATGTCTGATTTGTGAAATATATGACCTGAGTTAGGTCACTTTCCTGAACTCTTGTGTTTTAAAGACATGGCAGTTAACAGAGTCATCCTTCTTGTCCTTTTTGAAAATTGGCACATTTGTCAGCTTCCAGTTCACTGAGACCCCTCTAGATACCCAAAAACTTTGAAAAATGATTGGTAGATACCTCATGATGACATCAGCCAACTCTATGAGTACTCTTGAATGAATCTCATCAAGCCTCATAGAGTTATGAAGATCCATCTGGCATAGCCAATCATGCACAGGTTTAGGGGAAGACCAAAGCAGTATGTTTACAGTCCACTGCTGATTCCTGTCTCTGCCTGGTGCCTTTTTCATTGGCAGGATGGCATTGGATGGTGAGGTGTGTGCGAAGGGTAATGGTTTTGGCAGGGTTTCTTTATCTAAGGGTTAATGTAGAAAAATGTTAAAGGCATATTACCCCCTCATCCCCACAAACTGAACCCCTATGAAATATATCTGCTGCCAAATTTTTCAGCTGATCCCTATCTTTGGGTGTTTGGTGTGTCCCAAATATGTGGTGTAGATGGTGGAAGCAATCACTACTGGAGTTTGGCTGACAGCTGCCTGGAAAGGAGAGATCTCAGAAATGTTGCTTGCCAATCTAGTTGTTTAAAAACTGATTAGGGATACCTGTCCAGGGTCAGCATTTCTTGGCACTGAGGTGACTTTGGCATCTCAGCACTGGGTGTAACAAAGCTGGCACAAAGCACAAAGCTGTAACAAAGCTGGCACAGCCCAGAGCTGCTCAGGGTGACCCCCACACAGTATGCAGCTATTGCCATTACTCACCAGGAAATTATGGGGGACACAGAGCTGAAATCCCACTCCTTGAATATCTGAATGTATGACGTCAGCACATGTAATACATTTCTAAGGGGCAATTGCAGCCAGTTCTTTAGGAGAGATGGGTAGAGTATCTAAATCAATATAAAGTCTTTTTATTTCCTAGGTTCAAAAGGATATTTGAACCAGATCCTGTGCAAGTTTGCCTGTCCTTTTGAACATTTTAAAGCAAATTAGTAGGTAAGTTTTAGAAAAAAAAATTATGCAGCAAATCATCATGTGGTCTCTGCTACATGCTTCATTGTGACAAGGGAGGTGCCTGAGATGTGTTTTACTGTAGAGGGTAGGCTGAGGTCCCCAGACCCTCAGGCAGCTCAAGTCTTGCCTAACATATGTGAAGAATTCTACTCAAAGCAAAGCCAATGCCTTCCTCTGGCTACCTCAACCTTTAAAGTAATAGAGTGATGACAGTGTGAAATACTCTGGTATGTTCAACCTGTTCTTGCACCGTTCCTTAGGCATCTTCTTGAAAGACAAATACAAGCTGGATGGATGCAGATGCATCTGACCTGGTCTAGCCGTCTTATCAAGAAGTTGAGAAGATTAGAGGGGTCCTTGCCAGTCTGAGTGTTTGAACAAACAGCTCTTATGTCCTAACAATATGTCTTAATTCTCCAGAACCACTGGGAAATGCAAAAGCAGAAAGTGTAATTGGAGTGGGACAGCAAGTAAGCAATACAAAATTCGGTTCTGTTCTCAATGACAAAAGTGTTCCTTGGGGAGAAATGTGGGTCAGGGTGTGTTAAATTATCTTTCTTCCAGAGTTACTGAATGTAACAGAAGCATCATTAGGAGCATATTAGGCTCTCTGTGCTCACTGGCAGTAGGTTAGGATGCTCATACCACTTGCTTTCCTGGGGGAATATGAATTTTGCATTCCTTTTGTTCTCCTTTTGCATGGTGCTCAAGTTTATATCAAGATGAAGGGTAATTCTGACATGGTATGCCCAATGACTAAAGTATGGCCTGTGAAGTCAGAAGGTTGAATTCAAACTACAGTCCAAAGCCCTCAGACTGCACATATCCTAGGTAAACACTATGAATACTGTAGCAGGATGCAAAAAGTAGGTTACAGTTGCTTCCTGCCTGCTTCTCTTAAATATGCTGGGCTTTTTTTCTCCTGTGCAGGATCAGGGCTCAGTACAGCTTTCTGTTCACAGTGCTTTTAAGTCCCAATTATTCCTCTCCAAAATCAAAATTAAAGTCACTAGTCATTTAATAGAATTTCTAATGTCTTTTTTTTTCTCCCTGGATGCCTGAATTAATATCCCACATCCTCAATACCTCCATTGCGTAATGATGCTTCTCATGCACAGAGCCAAAACCATTCAGCACACAAACATTCCGAAGATGAGTGCTCCAGCTGTAACACATCTCTCTATAGATACAAGAGCACATTTGCTTGCTTGTTTACCTTTTGTAGCAGCATGTGAAAACTGAAATGTTTCATACCCTGTCTCCCTCCCTTCCTTCAACTCAGAATTTTCCTGTACATGTTTGATCTTCCTGTATTTTTCAGCTGCCATACAAGAAATGTATGTTAACTCTGATTTCCTTCCTGATTATTTCTGTATGACTGATTTTTAGCAAGTGAAAAGTGCCCCAGTGTTTTCAAAGGCAGCTTGGAACTGAAGAAACCACAAAGTATCACAGACA
This sequence comes from Acanthisitta chloris, assembly GCF_000695815.1. Taxonomy (NCBI): domain Eukaryota; kingdom Metazoa; phylum Chordata; class Aves; order Passeriformes; family Acanthisittidae; genus Acanthisitta; species Acanthisitta chloris. Next base: position 8,431 of record NW_008686412.1, read on the forward strand.
TAGGCCCTGTTTTTTGGCAGGAATGTTAATGTATAGATATTCCAAAGAAAAACACAGGTTAAAAACAATGCAGCTAATTCAAAAAAGAAGTTATTGCAATTTTACCAGCTATTAATATTTCCTGTCTCAAAAAGAATATACCTTAGTTTCATGGCTATATGTAACAGAACAAATTTGAAATTTTAAATGTATCATGTCATACATTTATCAAGAGCTAAAATTCTACTTAAAGAATCCATCAGAAAAGTCTCTTTGCAGCTATGGTTCCTTTTGCCCTATTCATCCCACATTTCTTAACATTGATTTACAAACATCAAGTCAGACATCAAAAAGCCCCTCTCATTGATTTTTGCTAGTATTTGATTCACTTTTCATCCTGTGTTAGAGGTACATCCGCATATTCATATGATACTGGATGTGTAAATAAGAATCTTACACCAAGATTCTACATATAAATGATATTGCATAGGCATCTGGAGACCACAAGTCACATTAAATTCAGAATTAGTCTCATGTCTCTCAAGCTAAAGCATGCTAAATGAATTCATAACATGTTCAGAAAACAAAGTAGTGTCCACCTGTAAATAGTCTAAATTTAGTGTGTGGTTTTTCCAGTTTTTCAAGTATAATGACAACATTTGGTTAGGAAATGTATCTTTAAAATGTTATCCTGTCTTGAAAATACAGCATTGCTGTTCCCACTGTACTCTTTTGCACAATATTGCAACAAAGAAGAATTAGGTAATTCAATAAATTACTAGAAAACATTTTTCCATGTACAAATCAACTTTTTTTAACTGCTGTTAACAGTAAAAATCAACAAAGATTGCTTAGCAGTTAAAAAGCTTACAACAAAGTTAATGATTAAGTACTGTGATCTACCATCTGTATAGAGAAAACCTAAATTAATTTGGTGCAGTTACTACTCTTGTACAATAAGCGCTGACGCTGTGCTTCACACTATTAAAAAGTGGAATACATGAACACTGGCTCAAAGTTCTTATATTTTGAAAATCACAGTAGAATTATATTTCCAAATGTCACACCTTTATAAGGAGAAATGGAGCATTTCAGATATTCTACCTATAAATTTTGTTGTGCAAGCCAAGTCTTTGTCCCTCATAGAACAGGCACAAATCTCCATTGAGCTGCCCTTTCATATCCCTGCACCAAACTGTGGGGCTGGGGAAGATTTGGGGTTAATTAACAAAGAAATGTCACTGGGGTCCTGGTTCACTTTTGTGTTCATTTCCTTGAGTTCATAAAAAGGAAACTGCTCTTCTTGCTTGGTTTCTCCACTGCACCTGGTCTGCAATCTTCTCTGTGAGATCTTCACAGGAAGATCTTTGCTCAGTTGCAAGCAATGTAACAGGTGACCCACAGATCTCAGTGTTATGTACTTACACACTGAAGACCAGAACATAATGTTGGCACCAGGGATTGGAAGTGAACAGGATCCATTATTTCACTTGTGACCCAATTGTCATTGCAAATTGAAATGCGTGTTTAGGCTTTGTGCTTCAATCACATTCTGAAACAGGTCACTTTACAGACTTTCCTGGAATTGTATTTTACAACCAAGCTGTGTGATGCAGAAAGCGTTCTTTTTCCTTACTTCTGGTTTCTGGTAATGACAGAAATATGAAGCACAAATTATAGTAATCTGAGAGCTAATATTTGAAAGTGGAATTGTTGATTGCACTTACAAAGTTTTTACAATTAAGGACTCTTTGGCATCACAGTTTTTTTTCAGTCTAGGAATTAGACCTTCCAATATTAACTTCTCTCCTAGGGAATTAAATCTCATTAGAAAGCTTTGCAGTGTGTGTCTCTAAGTCATATCCAAGGCATCCAACTGAGTTAAAACCACAGTAGGAATGCATGTCTCCCCTTGACAAGAAAAGAATTGACTTTTTTATATAATTTGAGATGACAGTGACTTCTGAGAGATATCAAAAAGGGTATGGTGGATGTTAAATGACTTTGCTATCTACTTTGTAATTTACTGTGATTAAGTGAAAGTTATCTATATACCAGTGTACAGAGAAAAAAATCAGATATAGAAGCCATTTAGGGAAGGGTAGGAAAAGACGCCAGTGTGCTGGCTACGACTGTATCACACCTGCACCATAGCTGAGGCCCTGTTCCCTATCTCCTCAGCAGCCAAGCTGCAACTGTGGGTGGTTATTAGTATAAATCACAGAATCATGGAATAATGGAATGGCCTGGGCTGCAAGGGACCCTAAAGACCAAGCCTGCCGTGGACCACTTTCACTAGACCAGGTTCTTCAAAGCCCAGTCCTACCTGTCCTTCAACATATTCAGGAACTAGACATCCACAACTTCTTCTGGCACCTGTTCCTGTGCCTCTCCATGGTCACAGTAAAGAGTATGTTCCTGATATCTAATCTGAATTTACTGTCTTTTACTTCAAAGTCATTTCCCCATGGTCCATTACTACCTGCTTTCAGATGAGGTTTGCTCAGGTTTTCTCAGCCCTGATGTGTTTCTGTGCAATACTGAGTCTGTGTTAGTCCTGCAAAAGAACTAGAAATTTCTGTATTCTTTATGTGAACCTCTAATTAATCCAAATGAGCAATAGTACCAGCTGTCATAATAGGTTTTGCAAACATTTGTAAAATCATTGAAGGTATCTTTCTGTAACAGAATTAAAAGCCAAATTTGTACCTCTTTATACAAAGAGTAATAAATGCTAAAAGTTTGACATGGGATTTTGTGAAGAGACATTTCAAATAATCTCATCTGTTCCAGAACAAACAATTCTAAATTCAGTCAAAATTAAACTCTGAGACAGTGTGGGTTTGCTTCACTTTATTTTTAACACATGCATTCAGTCTTTATAAATAACATATCACCATTTAGAAAAGGTAACAGCAGTTAGAATTATATCTATCAATTATTAAAATAAATATAATTTCAAGGTCAAAATATCTCTTCAGGTTTAATTCAGTACCTGTCATTTAGATGGTTAGCTGCTTCTGTGTTTGAAACCTTTACAAATGATCAATAAATTCCAGGAAATGTTTGGCAAAACTGAACTGATATTTCACTGACTGATGTTTCACTGTAGTCTGGAAGCCATACAAACACTGATGTAGGCAGATGGTGAAATTACATCTCTGTAAAATGAAGTGATTATTAAAAATATCTCACATGTCAAACAAGAAATATTTGGTGTATTTCTTTTCTTCAATCATGATAAAGTAATTGGAATTCTGATAGATTCCTTCTGGTAAATAATTTTCTTATCTTGGCACTGGTGTACTATTCTCAAGGAATATTTAATAAAAGTATCAGTATCTGCAAATATCTTAATTTGCAGGGGGGAAAAACAAACAACAAACAACTTTGAGGATTTGTTTGTTTGTTTGTTTAGGGCTGCCCTGTCCTTTGCAACACTCACAAGATCCAGTGAAGCCTGCCAAAGGTGATCCAGAGGAGTATATGTCAAAAAGGTGGATGTCTCTCTACATCACTGCCAATAGAGACGGTTACTGTTTAAGCTGAGTTACAAATTCAGTCCCCTGCAGTAATTTAGCACAAATTTCTGTAAAGATCCTCATATATCCTTCTAGGTCAATTTGGTTTTTAGCACCAATTGAAGATAAATGCTTTGTGGAGGCTAAGACCTGGATATATTTAGGAAGGCAATGCATTCACTTATCTCATTAGACATTATATCGAATTGGTGTTTTAGGTTCAACAAAAGTAATTGGAATATCCTAAATCATCCTGCCGAGTGTGGAAAGCCATGATTTACTCTCTGAGGACTGAAAGTTACAAATCCAGTGGTCACTTATACTGAACTGGCCCTTGATCACTGAGGTGATGACAATCACAATTTCTAAAACTCGAAGCCTGGGCGTCAGAGCTTTCAGGCTCCCCTTAGACCTCCCAGGTGGATTTCACTCTAAATGCTGAAAGCAATCCAATGTTACGGGGAATGTTACCAGTTGTAGGTTTGGAATTGAAACCACATTGGTCAGGAAGGATTTTGAAATGAAAATGAGTGTGTTCACTGGGTGGATACATGCAGGTATGCTTTTTAATTTTGTCTGCCAGGGGAAAGGTGTATGCACAAGTTCTCTGAAAGTGATTTCAAGGGGAAGAGATGAGGTGGGACCTCAGTGAGCTCAGTGGCAGGGCTAAAACTGGAAAGGGCAAAGGAACACTGGCACCTGTCTGCCCTTGGCTTACAATCCTGAACTCCTGCTGGGAGGGCAATGGGTGCTTCTTTCAAGCCCTGGCTTTCAGTTCAGTAACTCCAGGTTATGGAGAAGAGGTATCTCTGCAAGTATAGATGTAAACCAAGTCATCTCTCCCCCTGTCTCACAAATTAACTGTTTCTAGTATGTCCTATAATTACTTACAGTTTGCTAGCCAGCATCTAAAGCTATTTTCTTTCAAAGTTTGTATCATGCCATTTTGTATTTTCATTGAGCAAAAAAAAGGGTTAATCAATGACCAGACTGCCTTCAGAAAGAATACTATCTATTCTGAGACAACAGATCTGCAAAAGAGGACCCCCACCCCCAGCCTCACCCCATAAAACAGTGAGAAAGTTTAACCATTTGCTTATCTGGTTTTAGTAGGCAAACAACCAGCTTTGGCATGTTCCTTGCATAAGCCCAAGAGACACTTTCACTCAGGAGACATGTCTGTTCTCAGACTGAGTTTTAGTGATCCCTTTCTCCTTCCATCCGGGATAATCTTACCAACTCAGCTAGACAGTTTCAGTGCTTGCTCTCTGATACAAGTTAAATATGAGAGGTGACAAAAAGTTTCAAAAAGAGTGGATATTATTATTGGTTTCAAAATTAAAACTGTACCTAAAGATGTCCTAGGGATCTAATACCTGAAAACATACATTTTACTTGGCTCTCTCCCAAGAGCCATATGGAGAAACACTACAGTAATAGTCTTTGAATGTGCTGGTGTCTTTCAGAGGTCCCATGGACTTGTTTGGACAGTTTCTTTAAATCACTTGATTTGTTAGTGTCTCATTTCTTCCTGTGAATGAGAAATAACTTAACTCACTTTTTTTTTCTTCATTGTTTCTCACTGTACAAGCACAAGTGCACTGGCCATTACTGCAACCACACTGGAAAACATCAAAGTTTTTGTAAAAACTCTATCCATATTAATTCAGATAGCTTGGGAGAAAGTTATATTACCCTGTTACTCTAGTGCAATTATTAAATGTTCTTAGTGTCAGTGCTATTCCTAAAGGCAACATACAATTGAACAAAACCCCTTTTATCCATGTCCCATGCTAATCCTACTATACATATGTTTCTGAAGTCCTTATGCCTCTGAGATCAGATTTCCAATGCTACCCATAGAAAATGGAAGCATTTGCTTGTTGTGCAGCTATGTAAATTGCTTGCACTTTTCTCCTGATTAAAAATATTATTTGATTTTCTGAGACATTACATTAATAATGATGATGAAGACATGACAAAAAGAATGAAAATGTAGTCTATTAAAAAAAGCATAAATACTGCAGCAGAAACAGAACAAACCATCATTTCTTCTTTACTGCAAAAGAGTGCTCAACAACAACATTCCCACTACAAAGACTTTAATGAAAGCTTCTAGTTTTCAGCTATGCCCTGGTGCACAATAGAAGCTGTCATTGCTCAGCTATTTTGCCTTTCAAAAGGAAAATATGGTAGATATTTTACATAATTTAGGAATGACAGGAAAAGAAAGTTCCACCACAACAACCATATAACAAAAGATAAGAAAAGCACAAGTAACTTATGAGCATAAGATAAAAATAGAGCAGAAATTAAGTCCTTCAGACTGACACTTTCATTTAGTATATTCCTGCACCTTTCATGGCCTAGCTTTGCTTTATGCATAGTTAGCAAAAAGCCCCATGTATCTTGACTTGTTCTTGATTTCTTATAGTATTTCTATCTCTTTAAAAATGCTAACTCTGTCAGTGTGCTGCAAATAGTACTTTTTTTAAGTTACTGTGAGATGAATTTTTCATTAGGACATAAGTGTTTAGTGCTTTCCTGTTTAATAACCTGATAAATTGCTGCGCATTATGTGTCTTGTGTCAGAATTTATTTTCATTGTTGATTACCTAACAGTTATCTGAAAATAATAATTGCAATGGATTTTTTTCTACCTCCTCTTTGTGTTCCTTGGGCTGTTAATTAGTTGCCAAAAGGGTTGTAATCACGAAGTTAGGTAGTAAGGAGGAGGTATAACATCAGCAGACAGAACATTTTCCTCTGCTACATTCAAATCGTAAGATTGTAATTTCATCATGTGAAACCATTTTGTTCTTACGAACATACATATGTGCATGGAGAGATTCCATGAGGTTCATTTGGAATCTAAAAACTCTGAGAACTATCATGGATATTTTCAATCTAATAATATTATAAATTCAAATGTTTGGGTTTTTTTTCCCCCCAAAATTACTGATATCAAATCAGCATATAAACATGCAATTATGTACTTTTATGTTATGTCCCATTGATTCCTCCATCTGTCATGCATTTCATAGATGCTCAAAACTGTGTCACTTATTTTGATTTTGTTAATGGGTGTGGATGAAAAGCTTTCAATTTCGGAAAAAAGTGTCCTCTGCTTATTGGAAGC
>NW_008686412.1:15107-27691 GCF_000695815.1 Acanthisitta chloris
ACCTGCAAAAGCTAGTTTACACTACTTGAGTTGTCTCCTCTCTGCTTTTCATGTTCAGCTGGAATTGTGTTGGCAGGCCACATAAACATGACTATTTGAATTGCCTTATCTAGGAAACTACCTGAGAGTGTTTGAGGGAGAGTACAGTGGTGATGGTTCATACTGCAGAGGAAAAGTCAGCCAAGAAGCAATGACTAGAGATTAGGACCATCTTCCAAAGCATAACTTTTGATCTGCTTTGCTTTCATTGGGAAACCACTTCTCACATTAAACAAGGAAAGGAGCAAGGAGGATGTTTGTAGAGGGTTAGTCAGTAAGTATGACAAGCTTGTGCTGCAGGATGCAGCTGACCAGAGGGCTGTGCCAGACATCTTTGGTCTGTCTTTTTCAGTGGGAATTTCAATGGGAAGAAATAGAAAATGAACTCTGCTAAGACTCTTCTAACACCACTGATAGATCCTGTCACTATTCAAAGGACTACATAAGATTCCCTCTGGGATTTTAGCTGAGTTTGTGGGAAATAATAAATATCGACTTGATCCAATCCATATACTAGGCAGTAGATATAAACAGAGATTACCTTGGCATGTGATTTGTTTTTTATGGAGTGCATGTGCTTTTTTAAAGCAGTTTCTGCTAAAGTTGAAAACAGATTTGTCTTTCCCTTGTTAATGAGTAAATGTGATTTTCTACCTTTGGAAGTATTAAACTGTACAAACCTTAGGTCTAAGGAAAACTGTTATATAATAGTTCAGCTGGTGTTTCTGTTCTCTGGTCTTCAACCTACTTGAAATTCTGGAAGTAGGGATTGCTGTTATTTGTTGGGTCTTGGCTGTTTGTTGTTTGGGTGGGTTTTTATCTTTTCATTCCCTTGGCCTCAGATTATCAGAAAGAGTCTACACCATGATCTTAATCTTTAGGTCCAGGACTGAGTTGAAAAGGCACAGTGTTACTTCAAGAGGAATACAAAGTCAATAGTGCTGAAGTAAATCACTGTGTTTTCACTGCAGAAAGCAGAAAAATATCAGCTGCTGAAAGACTACATGGCTTACGTGGACAGAAGACAGTAAACGTAACTCCAAGTTTGAGAATACTTATTTGTCTACTCAGATATAAATAAATATACGTAAACCCAAAAGAAACATCTAATCTTAATTATTCCGTGACAACAAGTACAAGGAGTATCCATGAAGAGCTTGTTTCATGAGGAACATTACAAGGCAAATCCCAGTAACAAAGTGGGTGCCCTAACCCAGCATGGGTTAGGGTTAAGTAAACCAGTGGGGCAGCATCTTCCACTCCACTGCCCAGAATTAAGGAAGGTGTAGAAGGCAATGGGGTCACCCCTCAGCCTTCTCTTTTTCAAGCCAAATAAACCAAATTACCTTAGCTGCTCCCTGTAAGTATTGCACTCAAGACCTGTACCATCTTGGTCATCCTTCTCTGGAAACATTTTAACCGTTTGACTGTATTGAATTATTTTAACTTAGTATCTTAGAGCAATTGTTTAGTCCTAAAACAGTGTAGAATCTATGCATGGCTTTAACCAGTAGAAGTAGAGTTGCTTTGAATTTTAAGTGAAACAAAATTACTTCTGTTGTTTAGGAGTACTTTGATAGTAATGAAAATAAGCATTCTTGCAACAATGCTCTGAGTCTAATTTAACAGTCTTGTGTCTAACTAAGTGTTTGAAAAGACAACCAAACAGAAAAACAAAAGGTCTCTAGCAAGAGCAGTGATTAGCCAAGCAGGTGCTACAGAGCACCCTGGAGTATAGTATATGAGAGAGAGACATGGAGATAGATATTTTTCTTATAAAGCTCTGATAGTACATGGCAATGGACTGCACAGTTCCTATGCACGTATAATTTTCTTCTAAAATTGTTTCAAATTCAGTTGTTCATGCTTTGTGTTTCTAGTCCTGTGAAACACAGTGTCACAAATTCAAAAGCCTCAGTAGAGCACATCTTCTCGTGCCATTTCATGTCTTCATGCGGCACCTAAGCAAGTATGTATCTTACAGATAAAGTAAACAAGTTGTCTTGAAAGATTTGTAGCTTAAGCACAGAAATTCAGGAAAGAACTGCTAGTTCCAACACATGTACATCCATATCTGGTCAGACAAGAACTTCTGAGCTTGTGAAGTCTTGCCATCATTGGCTTGCAGTTTGACTTCACCTTGTTCTGGGCTGAGTATTAAGTCACAATGGTTAATTTATGCATATTGTTCATTTGCTTCTTTTTACTATTTAAATATTTGGAGGGCAGAGCATTACCATTTTTCTGTCTGATGAGCAAAAGTATGACCCTTCTCCTAGAGAACTGGAAAATTTATTACTCCTTGCTCTTTCTTCCCTTCCAGTAGATGTTGTTTCTCTGTATTTTGAAATCATTTGAAGGAAGAGATAAATACACTCAGAGGAGCAAATGTCACCTCCTAACAGTGGGATCCTGACACAAAAGCAGCTGAAGCAGTCTCCATGTGAGGTGCCACTACCCCATCTAAGAGCTGAACCAAGTAACCAGTGGCTGCTTATTCAGAAACAGTCATCAACTTTACACCTATTGCAGGTCACCAGACTGTATCATTTAACCCTTCTTCCTTCCTGCCAGGTCTGAGAGCTCAGCATTTTGTTGTATTTCCTGCCATCTTTGACCTATAATTTGTTATGTAGCAACTCCATAAAAAGTACAGAAAGGAACTGTTTAGGGAAGACCCAGTATCAGGTTACAGCTGTGAAGGTGCATGTTTGCTTTAATGAGACTAGTGTAAAACAACAGTGTATTGTACAAATTAGCACAAAAAGGGCTCACTAAAAAAATTACCTATGCAACAGAATTAGCCAAACTTTCAAAATTCTGTCTCACACAAATTTCCTTTTTATTCCTGCCAACTATACAGAAATATAAAAGGGCAAAATCCCAATTAGGCTAATGTTAGCTGCAGAGGATGTTGGATGCTTGAGAAACAGCACCCTATCTGTGGTTGTTAGGCACCTCTCCAAATTCTCACAAGTTTCAAATGCCAAAAGGTCTGCACAGGAGCAAACTCCACTACAAACAAAACTCAAAAGGTCAGCCACATCACAGCATGAATCAAAAATTAGCAGGTCTTTCAGACCTAGTTCTCCAAAGTGCTTCTCAAGAAATGGATGAAGTTGCAAGCCACCGAGGAAATGAAGAACAGTGCCTCCCTTCAGAGGAGCAAAAAAAGTAAATACTACCAATAACATCCAATATGCTCATACTGTTCAACTTGCTAATGCCAGTCTCAGATCTAGAATAATTTCTGCTTGTGGTAATACTTTACTATAGGTAATTTGCCTAATAATCTACTATAGAAGGCTTTTTTCCACTATTTTCCTTTTCCCCTTTCCCTTTCTTTCTGCTTTTATTTTTGCAAGGAGTTCTCCCAAACAAACAAAATGATCTAATGGAATTTGAGTAAATATAAATTTCTTATTTATTGAGTCATCTCCTTCTCAGCACTTTCATTTCATTAGCACTAAGAGTTTTCTCCTTCCCTTCTTTTGTCTAGCCTCACCATGCCATGGCAAGCAATATTCAGTACAATATTCCTGATCTATAAAGCATCTTCTCTTGGGGAAAGAATCTACCCTGGAAATGGAAACACAGAAGTAGAGTAATTTAAGCGCTGTCATCAGAGACCAGAAATGACACTGCCAAAATCCATACGTTGGATGACAGTTTAGCAAAGAACTACATAATCAGTTAAATGAAAACAATGAAAGAAATGAGGAAGATGAAAAAGTTATTTGACTGTTATATTTAGGATGTGCCAGAACTGGAATCCTGTCTTATTTTCTGTGAAGGACTTACAGATGGGAAAAAAACCCAACAGCAACAGAGACTTCAAACAGGTAAATGACAGTAGAAATTTAGGACAGTTGAATAATTTGGCAAGAATTTGGGTCGGTGTGTTTCTCTTTCATTTATGACACTAACAATTTAACAGAGACATTTGTGTCTCCTCAGGATTCAATATTGTGTAAATCCTCCTGCATAAACAACAAATTCATAGCTCCCAACAGTATTTGAAAGATGATTGCAGATTTCAATAGTTAGGAATCTCATTAGGAATTTCCTGGAAACAAGCAACATACCATAAAAACTGGAGAATTTGGTTCAATTGTTTTATCACCTTTTGCCTATGAAGGTGTCATATGAAACAGTTGTGATCTGTAAAATAAAAAATATACTGCTGTACTACATATTACTGCCCACGTTCTTTACTTAAACGTTTCCAATATGGCTGAAATACTTCAGGCACAAAAAAAAACAACCAACCAAAACACCAAAACAAACCAAAACAAACTTGCACATGACTTGTTTTTCTATGTACAGCTTGTTCAATTCAAAGGTTTGTCAAGAACCGTTGGAAATATTTGACTGGTTCATGTCTTTATTTGACAGAATTTCCTTTCTTCTCATATCTAAAACTGATAAAGGATATCAACTCTAATAGCAAACCTTTTTTTTCGGACACTGTCCAGAGCATTTTTTTAATGTATGAATGTTAAATTCATTGCTTTTGTTCAAACCAGATTATAATTTAAATTACAAGATACCCAAGATTAATTTAAGAGGACTTTTTTGCATGCATCACCTGCTCCCTACAACTGCTCTGACCAGCCAGCATAATTCCTCTCAGCACTAGTTTTACATAGGTGTTAAACCAAGAGCAGGACAGATAAACATACAAAAGATGCAGGTCTCTAAGGTGCCATTCACACCTAAGGAAGAAGGTACCATAAAGTAGTTTCTGCAGGTATGATGTTATTTTCAGACAGACAGGATGTATTACCAGAGTTTATTTAACAAACTATTCTCTACTGTTCACCTGAATAGAAGTATCTGCTATTTGGGTTTTTTTCTCATGCTCTTCATGTTGTTGGTTATGCCATTTCCAATTTGATACCTTAACGGAGTTTTCAAGTCTTTGAATTTTCAGTTGCATGGAAAAAACACTAAGATGTACCACCCTAAACTTCAAATGTTGCACTTCATACCTAAAGTGTGTTCATTTTTAATTCCTTACAACCTTGTTTTTACATGCAAATAAGACTTGATCAGGAGGTTAGGTACAAGCAATCAAAGTAAACCTGTCAGAACAAAACAATATTTGTGTCAGCTGACTAGATATGCAGAAAGAAAAGGTATGTTGACAGTTTCAAGGAATAAATTACACTTATTTATTCTCTTACACTGATACTTTCTTCAGCTAGAAGAATTTGCTTGACAACCTCCACAATTCAGGTTGTATCACAATAGCATTAGTGTAATATGTCTTTGCAATGCATTTAGCATAATACAAAGAACTTCATGACCTGGCAAGGTTAATAAAATATCTGTATCTGTTGTGCATTTTTATACTGGATTTGTATAAAATTTTTCACCTAGAATTATAATAAAATATGTGTGGTATTTATTCATCATCTTGAATAAATTCATGATTGACTTTTAGCAATAAGATCTTTAACTTACTACTTTTCTTCTGTCTCTGGTTCTTTTTGTGTAGAAATTTCTAAGAGCATCTGCCACCTCTGGTTTTCATGATTTTCATGATTTCAAGTCCCTAGGTATCAAACACACATGATTGTACAGCCACCAACATTAAGGTTGTGGGAAGGACAAATTTGTCCAAAATGTTCCCAAAGGGTAATACTGATAATTATTTAATCCCATCAAAATCTGTTTTCTTTTAGATTGGTCTGGAGCAACCAACCCCAAGGAGTCTCTCAGTTAAACAGAGTGGTCTAGAGACCTGTGGCACAGCTCCTTCCATTCTGTCTTTGACTCAACACATCTTACTGATATGCTGAGAGACACTGAAGACTGACTTACCACAAACATATTTTTTATTCAGTACTAAGGCCTGCAATGCCCAGAAGGGTCTTAGTGACTGCTGTAAGCACCCACATACTTGATAAACGTGTTCTTCAGATTGACTGCTGGTGTTCCAGAAGTATTTGGGAGAATAGCTGTCGATTAATCAACAGAGACAATTACGGGGTCTTTATGCTTCAGATGTCAAAAGACAACCGGAATAGGCTGGTCTAATGATTACCTGGATCTCTGTACTGAAAGACAACCATGTAAGTTGAGTAGTCTACAAAATTTACTGAATCGTTAGCCGTAAGTGAACTCAAAGAATCACAAAGTGATTTAGGTTGGAAGGGGCCTCTGAAGATCATGTGTCCAACTCCTGCTCAAGCAGAAACATCTACAGCAGGATACCTAGGGTTGTGTCCAGTCAGCTTTTGAATATCTCCGAGGATGCAGATTTCACCACCTCTCTAAACAAACCATGCTAGTGCTTAGTTATCCCCAGAGTGAAAAAGTGTTCATACAGGACCTCCTGTGTATCAGTTTGTGCCCACTGCCTCTGGTCTTTTCACTGGGCACCACTGGAAAGAGCTTGGCTGCATCTTCTTCTCACCCTCCCTTCAGAGATTTATATACACTGGGAACTCCCATCACAAACTTTCTCTTCTCCAGGCTAAATAGTCCCAGCTTTATGGAATAGTCTTAGAAATTCTTGTCCTCTGTGTTTAGAGGAAGAAACTGGGTTGATGTCTCTCTGCAGCCAAGAATATCTGGTCTCCAGCCTACCATGGACACTCCTAACAATCAACACAGGCTGTGCCTTGCTTGTGTGTTAGCTCGTCCCACAGGCCTTTTTGCATATACTTTGTGTCTAATGCAATGAGGGCTTACAAATATACAGCCTATATGACTTGGAAGGCACTTGCAGAAACACATTGAGAAAAGCATCCATACAGGCAAGATGGTTATGCATGAACACTAATCAATTAACAGTTATGCATGAAGATAAATCAAACAACTATAACACGACAAGAAGGAACTACAACTCTTAAGTAACATATTAGAGGCATATAATTAGAAAAGCTGATTCCTATTGGACTCTGATTAATGTGTATTTCTGTGATAAATAACCAGCAGGGTAATGACTAGTAGCTCCTTTAGCTATGTATCATCAGGAAAAATGCATTTTAAGAGAAAGTTAGGAGTTATATACCTAAATGCAGCTAAGTAGGCTGAGAAAAAAAAAAGAACAACAAGTATATACCTTCTTTGAGAGCTGCAGGTGTAGCAGAGGATTGATTCTGAGACCCCAAGAACAGAAATATCAGCGTGCATTCAGAATGATGAATGATGCAAAATACTGAAATAAAACTTGATGGATTGATAACTCCTGTCAGTGCACAGCCTTAAAGCACTCAAACTGAAATGAGACAAAAATAGCCCACTTATTAAATGGCTTTTGATTTGGATGAGAATGGGAAAGAGAAAAACCCCAGAAGTGATCAAAGATTTGAAATGAGCCTTTTGTTACTGCAATCAACCAAACTGGGTCCATTTTCTTTTGCACTTGAACATTGGAGACATATTACTACAAAGCTGCTTCAGCACTTTTAGCTTTATCGTAATCCTAGAACACTAAAAATAAAGGGACGGATTCTAATATGAATAAAACTAGTGGAGTAATTTCTCTAAAGAAGGCTTTAAAAACAAAGAGAGAGAAAGGAAATACAATTTAGAACCTATTTTACCACTGCTAAGACAAATTACTTCCTGTGCAAAACATTCTTAAACCAGCTGACACCTATGTGCATGCATATCTATGTTGACCTTGCACATGTCCAAATGTTTAGACCCATACACTTCTCTTGCAGCCAGTAGTCCATTTGGATCAATGAAGATTTAGGTTTGTTCTCTGATACTTCACAAGTGGAAATTTTATGTGACCAAAATGGACAATGTACTGTCTTTCTGAGGAGAAGGACTATCCATGTCTGCAGGCACACTCCTTTGTGCATGCATGCAGGACTGAACATAAAGTCATCTAGGACAAGCTTTTCATGTCAGTTAAAAAAATTTTGTCCACAAATTCTGCTCTTGGGAAAACCTAGAATGGTACAAAGGATGGTATTAAAAAAACCCACTGTACCTCAGAGGCAAGGATTTTTCTTTCATGTGCTTTGTGCTGCATTATTACAAAGTGGAAAATTGTACAACAAGCACCATTATTCAAGGCCAAGTGTCCTTCTCAGAGGCACATCCTCCCAATGACTTCATGTGGGCAGTTTGAGTCTTGTTAACAAATGCCATTTCACTCCAGCTGTAAAAACTTTTTAAATTGCATTTCCCACAGCAAGCATTTTATCAACAAAATAGAGCAACTTGCAATGAAGAATAACTTGACTAATGATAAAATAACTTCACCATGAGCACAGAAAATTTCAAATGCCTTCAATATGCTCTGACAACATTTAAGACCTTTTGCTAATGGATACTGGTAGCTTTATTAGAAATAGAGCTTTCAAAGGTTTAAACTTCATTTCACAAGTGATAATGTATATTTTTTCTTGAGTGTATATATATACATACATATTTGTTGTGGTTTAACCCCAGCTAGTAACCAAGAACCACGCAGCCGCTCACATACTCTCCCACCAATGGGATGGGGTAGAGAATCAGAAGGGTAAAAGCTAGAAAAGCTCATGGGTTGAGATAAAGACAGTTTAATAGAGAAAGCAAAAACTGCACACACAAGCAAAGCAAAACAAGGAATTAATTCACTGCTTCCCACAGACAGGAGGTGTTCAGCCATCTCCAGGAGAGCAGGGCCCAACACGCTTAACGGTTCCTTGGGAAGACAAACACCATCACTATAGATGTCCCTCCTTCTTCCTCCCACCTTATATACTGAGCATGATGCTATATGGTATGGAATATCCTTTTTGTCAGTTTGGGCCACCTGTCCCAGCTGTGTCTCTTCCCAATCTCTCATGCACCCCCAACTTCCTTGCCAGTGTGGCAGTACAGAACACAGTAAAGACATTGGGTCTGTGTAAGCTCTGCTCAGCAGTAACAAAAACACCTCTGCATTATCAGCTCTGTGTTCTGCACAAATCCTAAACATAGCCCCATACTAGCCACTGTGAAGAAAGTTAACTCCACTTCAGCCCGAACCAGCACAATATTATACAGACCAGAGAGGGGGAAAGTAAAGAAAGGAAAATGGCCCTCAGTTATCAATAATCTGTATAGAAATTCTTGCATTTCTTATTTAAATATGTTGCTATATCTTTTGAATGTAACTTGCTACAAAAAGTACAAGCATCTGCTTTTACGTAGAATTGGCAATGGGTTATTTAGCCACAGAGCCAGCCTTTCTTTACTGCAGTTGTTGCTGTTAACCATAAAGGCTTTCCAACAGCATCTTGACTACATTATTCTCAGTTTAATAAACAGAGAATGCTTGTTTTCATTGCAAAAAGAAACTATTTTTGTAATAGCATGAGATGAAATGATGGTGTGAACTTGCATAAAACCCCCCTCATGACTTTAAAGGTGGTTAATTTGGGATAGGGTAAGGTATAGCATAAAACCAGGTACAAAATGGTAAAGACAATAGCCTTTCTACATTAGCAAAAAGATAACACATAAAAATATTCCTCATGGAAAATTATTTTATGAAGTTTAATGAGGGGGAAAATAACAATTTTTTTCCTTATTCATACATTTAAATACCTGTTTTTCATATTTCTACCCACCTTATAAAGTTGACTGTTTGAACACTATGAGCAGGGAAGTATAAATTATTTTATCAGTGAGGCTGGAGAGACCAAGCATGTCACACTACTCATGGATAAAACAAACAAATTACAGATTTTGAAATCAATCAAGCTTTATGTATTTATTGCTGAAAGCATCAGCAATATATTTTGACCCCTTTTTAAAACTTAATAAAAGTAGGGTAAAGTCCATGCAGAACAAAACCGGATGTTACAGAAACAATAACAACTCATTTTTGGAGTCTGAAGTCCATTCTCGTCCCTTCAGATTAAGTTTAAAGGAGCTGGAACAGTACTGCAGTAACAGAAGAATTGGGTGGGAGAGTTGCACACTACGTCAATAACATGATTGATTGCATGGAGCTATCTTTCAAGAATAGCAACGGGAGTTCTGAGAGATTTTGGGTGAAAATTAGAGAACAAGTCAACAAAAGAAATTTTGGGGTTGGTGTCTACTACAGACTGTGCAATCAAGAAGAAGAGGTTAATGAAGAGTCCCTTTGTCAACTGCAGAAATCATCCGTATTGCAGTCCCTGAACCTGATGGGGGACTTCAACCAATCCAGGCATCTGAAAAAGCAGCAGTCCAGAAAACTACTGGAGTGCATTGAGGACAACATCCTGATATGGGTGATGGAAACCAACAAAACAAGAGGTATTGCTGGATCTCTTGCTCAATAATGCAGAAAAACTTACAAGAGAAGTCGAGATTGGAGGTAGTCTGGGCTGGTAGTCTGTATGCCCTGGTGACGTTCTGCCATTGCTGACAACCAATGCGGGTTCACTAAGGGCAAATCACACCTGACAAATTTGGTGACCTTCTATAGTGGGGCTACAGCATTTGTGGATGAGAGAAGTGTGACTCATGGCATCTACCTGGAACTGTGCAAAGTAGCTGTCACTGTCCTCCACATCCTTGTCTCATTATGAATTTGACAGGTAGACCACTCAGTGGATAAAGAATTGGCTGGATGATCTCACTTGTAGAGGTATGGTTGATGGCTCAATGTCCAGGTGGAAGTGTGTGATGAGTGCGGCCCCCTCAGAAGCCTGTACTGGGACCAGTGTTATTTAATATCATTCTTGGTGAAAGACAGTGGGATTGAGTGCACCCTCAGCAAGTTTGCCAATGCCAGGTTGTGTGGTGCAGTTGACACCCTGGAGGGAAGGGATGTCATCCAGAGGGAGCAGGACAGGCTTGAGAGATGGGTGTGCGTGAACATCATGAAGTTCAACCAGGTCAAGAGCAAAGTCCTGCAGTAGGGTCAGGGCAATCCCAAGCATGAATACAGGCTGGATAGAGAATGCATTAAGAACAGGTGTGAGGCAAAGGATTTGGGTGCGCTAATGGATTAAAAAAATGAATATGATCCACCAATGGGTACTCATAGCCCAGAAAGCCAACTGCATCTTAAGCTACACCAAAAGGATCATGGCCAGTAGGTTGAGGGAGGTGATTCTTCCTGTCTACTCCTCTCTTGTGAGACGCCACCTGGAGAACTGTGTTAATTTCTGGGGTTTCTCACATAAAAACAGATATGCACCTGCTCAAGAGGGTCCAGAGCAGGGCCAAGAAGGTGATCAGAGCACCTACCGTATGAGAACAGACTGAGAGAGTTGAAGTTGTTTAGCCTGGGGAAGAGAAGGCTCCAGGGAGACCTTAGAGAATTCTTCCAGTACTTACAGGGGTACTACAAGAAAGATAAGGAGTGGTTATTTATCAGAACATGTAGTGACAGGACAAGGGGTAATATGTTCAAATGAATAGAGAGTGGATTTTGTTAGATATTAAGAAGAAATTCTTTACTGTGAGGGTTGTGAGGCACTGGAATAGGCTGCCCAGAGAAGCAGTAGATGCCCCACCCCTGACAGTGTTCAAGGCCAGGCTGGATGGGGCTTTGAGCATCCTGTTGTAGTAGAAGGCAACTCGGCCATGGCAGGGTGGTGGAACTGCATCATCATTAAGGTCACTTCCTACCCAATGATTCAATGATTCTAGGATTCTAACTTCCTGTCAAGGTCAGAAGGCAATACAGAGCACAGGCTCTACTTTCAAACCCAAGGCATTCCATTAAATAAGCAAGAAGACAAAGTTACTTTCAAGTTCTTTCTGTTTCTCAGAAAGGACAAAACATTTAGGTTAAGCCACAATAACAAGTAATGAGACCCAACAGGAATGGTTTTTAGAGAAAAATTTCTACTAGTCTGACATCCATGCTGTGTGCCAGAGGTAATTTCTAAAGAGTAGCTGTAGCTGTGTTGTATGGATTACAGACCTAACCTCCATGGAATTGCTGAAGTCTCATATATGCAGAGCAACTAGCTTTGACGTTGCATTTTATCTGGCATTTTTGTGCAGAGCCAGATTTCAAGGATGGAGGAGGAGCTCCAACAGAGCTACCATCACCCACTCCTTTGCACATATTGAAAATATTCCTCCAGATTAATTAAATCTAGGAAAGAGAATGAGAAATTTTATGCATCTTAATTTACACAGAATGTTTATGTTTCATTTTATTGGATTAAGTAGAAACTCATACATTTTTGAATAATCATGTAGACATGCTAATACCCAAGACAAAAAGGGCACATGTTGAAGAGATGTTTGCATCTGAAACATATCTAGACTTTTACGTAGAATGCAGTGGTAATACAAATAATGTAATGCAATAAATTGTTATCACTCAGCACAGCTGCGGATTCAGAGACCTACCCCTAATAGCCTTCAGCTCATCTAGATTTCACAAACCACTGCATCTTTTAGATTGTCAAAAATACATCTGATTAGAAGATGAGATCACAAGTTTAGCAGGTTATTTAAAAAGCATTAATCAATCTCAATTTTTTAAAAAATTATATATTTTCCTTATTCTCTAAGGAAATGTCTTGTAATCATGGGGAAGGATGGTAGAAAGAATTCTAATTTTTCTGAGTTCAACCTTCTTTTAATGTTACTGTCAT
>NW_008686412.1:27728-54556 GCF_000695815.1 Acanthisitta chloris
TGACATGCTTATCCTTCTAGGTCAAATTCAGGCTGCAGTAAATTCTTAGAATGAATCCTTGCCCTATTAAAAATCAATTGCAAAACTCCATTGACTATTCTGGGCTTAGGATTTCATCTGAAGCTCCTTTACTTGCATCTGTTGGAGGCACTTCATATTTAACTTGAAGTCACTGGAAACAGCTTAGCAGTTGTAGAAATGAACAGGTATCTGTAGCTAGGTCAAATTCAGGCTGCAGTAAATTCTTAGAATGAATCCTTGCCCTATTAAAAATCAATTGCAAAACTCCATTGACTATTCTGGGCTTAGGATTTCATCTGAAGCTCCTTTACTTGCATCTGTTGGAGGCACTTCATATTTAACTTGAAGTCACTGGAAACAGCTTAGCAGTTGTAGAAATGAACAGGTATCTGTAGTTGTATGCAATGTGTGCACACAAGTGTTCATTCTGTAATAGCACTTCACTGTTTATTTGAATATCATCAAATGTCACCTCGTATAAGCCAAACTGAAAAAATACAGAAAATTATTTTGTTAAACAATTCACAACTGGCATGCACTAATCTATAAATTTCTTATATGCCAGACATGATTATAAGTTTTCACTATTTAAATAAACTCAAATCAGTTCTCTTGAAAAATGCTATCACTTGCATAAAATACATGCTAACTACACCTAAAATAAACATTTTAAAATTTTAATAAGTGCTTCTGCTCCAAACAAGCTGAGTTCCACAAGAAGAGGCTGAAATTATACATGGTCATCTGCTGATTGCTAGTAGGTCATATCCTGATTGCAATACTTTTACTAGCTTCAAGTTAAAGTAAACTGAATAAAATTACATGCAAATTTAGTAATTTGGCATTCTTTTTTAATTTTCCTTTCGACTTCCGTATCATATTTATTCAGCTTGGAAAAATAATTGGGAGAGAGAGGAAGAAAATCAAAATAAAAATAAGAAAAAATAATAATAGAAAAAGCACTACCTGAAAACTAGTTCTACTGTGCTCTTTTTGTTACACTCAGCAGCAGCAGCTACTGTCAGAAAGTGCCTCCTAATGCCTGTTTACTCACATACTGTTACTGTGGTTACTTCTCTGTCAAAACAGTAGCAAAGTATTTGCTACTTACTAACAGTGATCCTATGAAGTAAGCCACAATGTGCCAACCTTTTCTTTCAGTTTTGATTCCATCTGTATATACTCCACATCTTACACACCATACTAACTTTACCAGTGTGTGAGTTCAAACTACTTCAGCACAGTAGCAGTGAAGTTGTTGAGACAAACAGAAACAGTGAAAAAGTAGCAATAGTTTTGGCCTTTATTGAAGGCAAAGATCAATTTGTTAAATGTTTTGTTGAAAAACATTTGCATAAACAACAAAACAGAGAGTGTGCAAAGAAAGCCCATTGCAATGCAGGAAAATGCAGCATTTTGAAAGATAATTTTAACTTCCATCTAAGATCCAGTAAGAACAAAGAAGTAAGTTCAAACATTTTTGTATGCTCTTTACTTTTGGTATGAAATCCTACCAACACACACAAATGAGAAAAAGTTATTCTCTATGCAGTCCTGTATACTTCTTTTTTTCCTCCAAAAAATACAGTTTGTTTTCTCTTCTATCTTGTCCTATAAGCTTTTTTCCCCTAGGCAATAGATAAAATCATTTCAATGAAGATAGTAGAAGGTGGTTTGTTTCATGTTGTCAAATATTTGAGTCCTTGTCTAAAAGCTTCTGAAGCAGATTTACATATTTTTAAAGTGATATTTCTCCCCTGCCATTGTCCTTTATCCTACAACATACTGAAACTGAAATATCCCTCACTTATGAAAATGTACCTCTTAATTCCTAAAGCACCTAGTCTCACACAAGATTCCTGACAGCTCACAACATAAATGAAACACAGCATGTATATTTTCCAGGTAGACACATCCAAGAGGGATCCTAACAATGGCCAGAGTTTTATATTCTCACGCACATCATGCCCAGCATCCTGATCATTCTGGAAAGGATGAGAAGCAAAAACCTTTAAAAATCATACTCTCAGGAGAATGTAAATACCAGTAAGAAATGCCCATGATAATCACATTCAGAAAGAACAAGGTTGGGGAAATCTATGGGGCAATATTCCTATTTCAAACCTTCTCCCTCAAAGTCCCTCCCTTGTCACAAGGAATAAGAGAGATTGATGTAACAGATCTGTTCCTGTTGCCTAGCTATTAAAGCAAATGATGCAGGAAAAGGAAAAAAGAAACACAGATAAACAACTGCCTGTGTGACATTTATCAAGAACACCTTCCAAAATTAGCCACCACTTTTGAAATTGTATTCAACTACCAACAAATGCTGAATATCAAAATCAATAAACACACAAAGACATGATCATACCTGTCTTAAATGCACACTTGGAAAACTTTGAAACACAAAAGCCACATCTCCTTATCTAAAGATCATAGTCTTTTACTACATCCTACGCATAAACTTGCTACAAACCTCTTTTTATTTCCCTGTAAGAACATGTAGTATCTCCTTGGCAAAATAGCAATGTTACATATACATAATAAGCATATTTAAGAACATGCAGTGATCTACCACCTTTATCAGAAAATTCCTAAAAATTATGCTTTCTAAGTGTTTTACTTTACTAAAATATACTGGTTTTTACTTTGACTGATTCATAAAGGAACCAAAACCCAGTCTCGATTTCATATTTTCTGCAAGTCCTACATGAACTACTATTCACAATGACAACAGGAACATAGAGTTAACAGCTTCACTTAACAAAAAACTGCAGCATTACTTGCAATATAGACCTGCCCTGAAGAGAGGAGAAAAACTCACTAATCGTCTGCCTCCAGCATTTGGAAGAAGAAAGGGAATTTTGCTGTGACCAATTTTCTTATCAGTTGCTATAGTAATGCCCAGCAAAAATACTGCATGAGAAATCTCTTTGAGAGTTTGGGAGACAGTCTCTACTTCTTGGCTTAATTATTTCTTTGTTGAGCTTCTTGCATCTTAGTTCAGCTCAGTGTCAGTTTTACAGCAAGACAACCGTAACAACTGAGTTCAATCACTAGCCCTGAAATTATCCTGTACAGAAGCTCAAGGCATCCCGTCTCCAAAAGGGAGAAGACAGCATTTCAGAGTATGATTTTCCACAAGCTTCATCCGATTACCATTTTTTACCTTTGTCCACTCCTTTGGCCCACACATCCTTACCTCCTCTCTCATGCCAGCTTTGGAGTCCCTGAGGTTCAGTGTCAAGGCTGACCAATTACTTTGCCTCTCCTCCTTCCTCTAGAGTTAGCTTCTGCCAGTTCAGGCTGCTGATTCAGCCAGCCATGAAGCCACACAATGCTAATGTTGGCATAGGGTAAGAGTTTGATCCCATGGAAGGACTAGGAAATGAAGACAGAGGGAAAAAAACCTTTCTTAGCAGCACATACATGTCTTCATAAGTCATAAAGCTACAGCTTTTGGATTTCTCTCTGGACCCCAGACTGTAAGCTTTGGATCCCAGAACATGTAAATTTATTCCATGTGTGCAAAATGCCTTCAATAATACAGGATCCTGCATGCCACATGTAATGAAATCAGGTCTTGAAAATGCTATATGCACACACACATCCTGAAAGACAGTCTTAGGGATCTAAAGAGCTTACAAGTTGAAACTGAAAATATAATTACAGCACAGTGACTGCTAGTCTACTCTAAGCATTAAACATGGGACTGAGGGAAGTAGAAAATAGGTGTAAGATTAGAACTTCCCTGAGACATTAACATCTGTTTTCTGTCTTCTTGCATTATATAGTATTAACAATACTACCTTGAATTTATGTTTCCATTGCAGGTATTTGCACACAGGAAACTTGTGTAATGAACCACCCAAAAGACAAAAGAGAGTCATTATGACTACTTCTATATTAGGATCATAGAATCATAGAATTTAAGGGTTGGAATGGACCTTACAGATCATCTAGTCCCTCCCCCCCCTGCCACGGGCAGGGACACCTTCTCACTAGATTAGGTTGCTCAAGACCTCATCTAGCCTGGTCTTGAACACTTCCAGGTTTGGGGCAGCCACCACGTCCCTGGGCAACCTGTTCCAATTCTCACCACCTTTCTAGTAAAAACTTTTTCTTACAGAAACTTTTTTCTCACAATATTAAGCGGTTATGTCTTAGAAAAGAGTTTTTATTCAAACATCAATTAAGAAGAATGCTTTAAAATTTGCATAAATACTAAGATAAATAAGTGCAATGACTCAGAAGAATAAAAGATTGTAACATATAAACCAACCCAGTCTTTATATGTTGCATATGAGAACTAGAAGAGGATCTTAAAATTAACATCACATAAACTGGAAATAGTCTTACAACCTTTGGTCTTCTGCATACAAGAAGAAAAGTATCTAGCAAAATCACTGTGAAGGTTTGTAAAGCTGTTTTCTGGTCCCCAAAGCATGCAGCTGGAGTTCTGCTGCAGCATCTGCATACTGATTGAAAGGAGTTTAAAAGGTTTGAAGTTATGCCACCAGTAGTGTAGGAAGGCCAGTGTGGCAGCCACTAAGCTTTGTCTAAGACACTAGAACAGAATAGGAGAATAAAAGGGGAATTATGTTCCCTTTTTAGACATTTTTTTTATCTACAACTTAGAGTACCTTATTTACTGTCATTTGTTTGCCTTTATCAATACAGAATAAATTCCCACCTTTTGCATCGTTCTGGGTATACTATTTTTCACCTACCTGCCAATGATTTGAAAGCAAAAAACTCTACTAACACTTTCAGGGTTTTGACTGCTTGAATAATTATTTGACAAATTCAGAAGTGGGAGCTGAGTACTTATATGGCTGAGAAATCCTGTTGTCCAAGGTTAAATTTGAGTGGCAGCAGCAGCAGCAGAAATACTCAAAAAAAAACTTACCTGGGAATGAAGTTGCTTTAAATGGACTAGACAGAGTTTAAGCCATTCTATTTACATCACATATATATGTAGGATAGCTCCAGAGAAATATCTGGATGGGGTAGTAGGTGCCAAGGTCAGGTTGAAGTCTGTAACAATTTAAACAGAAGAGGAGTTGTGACATGAGCAGAATCTTCTGATTTGAGTTTAACATGCTATGTGAGTAAGTCCTTGGTAAGCTAATTCTCCATGCAAATAAAGCCAGAAAAACTGGTGTTTCTCTCTCTCTCACACACAAATAGCAAAAAATCAAAACAATTCTGAAGAATGCAATCTTTAATAACTAACTGCAACATTTAAGATTTAACAGGAAAGAAGTTTCTATGCAATCTCTGGTCAAAGTGTCCATGCCAAATTTTGAGGAAAAAAGTGATGATGTCTGCCATGAGTCAAGTTGCACAGATGCATCCATATGAGAGATATGCAGGTGAAAGAACCTCCAAAAACTTCTCTGCAAATAAATACAAATGCAAAGCATTTTTTGGTCAGTTTTTTCACCATACCACTTTTGGTTTCTTCTTTGCACCCCTGATGTGGCTTGATCCTTCATTTTGCATCACTTTCATGTAGGCCCCAGCTATTCCAGAAGTCTTCCAGTCCCCTGATAAGCTTGTAACCTGGACTCAGATATGTATGATAGACATTCTGTGAGAAAAATATGTTCAATGCATGTAAAATTGCATGTTCTTGAAAACACCTGATTTGTTCTCTTCCACTATGGCATTGGGGAAAAAAATTTAAAAGATCCTCGCAGAATCCCCCAAACTCCTAAAGACTTAATTTAAGCGTATCTTCTCATGTTTTCTGATGGAACTTGTTCATGCAATTGTTTTCACTTTCACAAATGTTCTGACAAGATGATAAATACTTTCAGAAAATTAATATCTAGGCATTAGCATTTGCACTAAAATTCTGATCTAAAGAGTTTCTGTCCTGCACAAACAACTGCATGGATCTTGAAGTACTTGACCTAGTTTTTACTTGAACCTAGTAATTGAGTTTTTGTTACAGCTCATACAAGTGAAAAAGCCTGCTCTTTTAACATTTATGTTGCAAAGATAGAGTAACTTCTTCCATGTAAATTATTCTCAATAGAGCTTTTTTTTTTTCTGTCCTCAACAAAAGCTGTGTTCTTTGCACCTGTGCTAGATATACCAGCAGAATTTACTATTTGTTTCTCTTGAAGTAATACAGACAGGAGAATTAATTTTCTGAATGCCTCATATGCTTTATAGAGCTAGTAAAGGGCTCTCTGCTATCACAACACTGAAAGAAAAATTGCCTCCTTGACCGTTTCAACCACCTGCCTTTCGCTGGCATGCTACAACCATCCTACACAATTACTTAGATGGGAAATCAATATCAAGAAAGTAATCCCTACTATATTTGGCATCTTTAAATGATCTGGAAATGCAAAAATGTGATAGCATTAGTTCAGCAGACAATTTGTTACTATCCTAGAGCAGATGCCCTGTATCACTAGCAGTCCACTAAGAGCTCCTCCCATCATAATTGTCTGCAGTGCTGTATTTCTGCACCATGGTCAGAATGCAGATCTCTGGCAGGACCAGGAACATTTCACTGCACACAGTGTGTGACATTCTGAACTTTCCATCTTTAATAGTTTAACCTTTGCCTCCAACTACTCTCTTTTCTTTCCAAACTCTGTGGCTCTGCCTCATCACTCCCCTGGTGACTACCTTCTAAACTTGCCAAGAAAGTAGCCACCTTTGCCCTATGTGCAGCTTCCACTGAAATTACAAGCATATGTCTGGTAAATTAGCTATCCACACTCTGGGTTTCTATCCATAGTAGGTGCAATCCACACATTCAGAAGGACCTGGACAAACTCAAGAAATGGGCCCATGGAAGTCTCATGAGGTCTAACAAGACCAAGTGCAAGGTCCTTCACCTGGATCACAGCAACCCCTGGTATCAATACAGGCTGGGGGATGAACAGATTGAGAACAGCCCTGCTGAGAAGGACTTGGGGTTCCTGGTGGAGAAGAGACTAGACATGAGACAAAAATGTGTGCTTGCAAAGAAGAAGGCTAACAGAATCCTGGGCTGCATCAAAAGCAGCATGGCCAGCAGGTTGAGGGAGGGGTTTCTGCCCTTCTACTCTGCTGAGACCTTGCATGGAGTACTGCATCCAACTCTGGGGTCTCTAGGACAGGAAGGATATTGACTTGTTGGAGTGAGTCCAGAGGATGGCCACCAAAATGATTTGAGAGATGGAGCACCTCTTCTATGATGAAAGGCTGAGAGAATTGGTATTGTTCAGCTTGGAAAAGAATAGACTACAGATGATGCAATTGTGGCCTTTCAGTACCTGAAAGCAGTCTGCAAGGAAGAGGAAGAGATATTATTTACAAGACCATATAGTGACAGGAAAAGGGAAATTACTTCCAACTGAAACAGAGTAGGCTTGCACCAGGTATTAGGAAGAAATTCTTTACTGTGACAGTGGTGAGGCACTGGAACAGGTTGTCCAGAGAAGCTGTGGCCCATGGCAGGGGGGTTGGAACTAGATAATCTGTAAGGTCCCTTCCAACTCAAGCCATTCTAAGATTCTCTATGATTCTGTAATGTGCTGGTGTGAGCTGAAGTGGAGTTAACTTTCTTCACAGAGGCTAGTATGGGGCTATGTTTAGGATTTGTGCAGAACACAGAGCTGATAATGCAGAGACGTTTTTGTTGTTGCTGAGCAGAGTTTACACAGATCCAAGGCCTTTTCTGCTTCCCACTGGCAAGGAAGTTGGGGGTGCATGGGAGCTTGGGAGGAGCTGGGACAGGTGACCCAAACTAACCAAAGGGATATTCCATACCATATGGCATCATGCTCAGTATATAAAGTGGGAGGAAGGAGGAAAGGGGGATGTTTGGAGTGATGGTGTTTGTCTTCCCAAGGAACTGCTACGCGTGATGGGCCCTGCTCTCCTGAAGATGGCTGAACACCTCCTGTCTGTGGGAAGCAGTGAATGTTTTGATTTGTGTGTGTGTGTGTGTGTGTGTGTGTGCCTTTCGCTTTGTCTTTTAAACTGGCTTTATCTCAACCCATGCATTTTTCTAGCTTTCACCATTCTGATTCTCTCCCGCATTCTGCTGGTGGGAGAGTGAGCAAGCAGCTACGTGGTATTTGGCAGCTGGCTGGGGTTAAACCACGACATATGATTTTCAGGGTTAATTATCACACAAGAAATGAATGGGCATCACTTGTTGAGAGGTCAGTGCCAACTATAGACACATTTCTCTGGTCAGGAGCTTACCCATTATAGGTCATTTATCATTATACTCTTTTAAAAGTCATTACAGACCCAAAAGCTTTCCAAGATCTAGTTAATTTACTCATATTAGGATTTATTGCATATATCCTTATTTTTTTAACATCTGGCATAAGTATATCTGCCCTCATGAAAAGGCAGCTTTGAAACAACAGGAAAATTGCAAGTCAGTGTAAAGACTCCTTACAATAGTTGAAGTTTAGCTGTTTCAATAAGTTCTGTCTTGTACACGAAGGTTTCAACTTAAAAAAGACATGTTGCCTCTCATATCATGCTGACAACAAAGCCCATTCAAAGTGTTCTTTCTGCTTCTGAAAGATTAATTTGTTTACACCACAGTTTTTTGTCATCTAGACACAGACAAAAAATACTAACATTTTATATTTAGTTCCTTTATTGTATTGTTTTTAAAAATAGGGGATTGAAATTGTAGTTATGCATGAACCTGCACGCCTAACAGAATGGTCTAGGATGGAAAGGAAATGTCAGTCAATTAAGAGGACATGAAAAAAAACCAGTTATCAAGCCAACCTTCCACTTCATCTGCAAATGTCTTAGCTTCTGTTGCCATTATTGCTCTTTAATTTTTTGTGTGATCAGAACTTGAGCCAGGATACTGCTGTGTCAAGCACTGTATATGCACATGCATGCAAATATGTATGTACATAAGTATGCATGACCCTTCTCTAGAAATTCTACAGTCTAGTTGACTGTATATGTTAGTGATTTAATTATTCTTTCTATTCAATTCACTAGTCACATTCGTTTTTAAAGGCCAGATGCAAAATCTCAGTTCTCAAACAGAAAAAACCAGTTAATTTTATCAAGAATCAATCTGAATATAAATACTTGAACATTCACCACTGGAACAGACATGTAGCTATCCACATAGAAAATACAGAAGCAGCCTAGAATAGTCTTCTTCCTTCATAGACATAACTGTTCTGACTTCAAGGGTCACTGAATACCAATGCAGCAATGAAACAGGTCATCAGATTCACCCAATTGCACCCCTCGCTCCATCTTATTCAGTTACCTGTCCAGATACCACTTAACAATAGCTGCATCCTCATCTAATCACACAGCTAGCAATAATCATTGCTTGGGTTTCCAGATGGAAGGCTTCTCAAGGGCACCAAATCATGGAAAACAGAAGCTCGCTGCAGCTGCTCAGTGGAAAAGTCTAAACCTTTTGACGGTGACGATTTTTCCCAGCCTGAAGGAATACAGCCCATTAATGGCTTCTCCCCTTTCTGATTCACTTCCCACAGAAGCTTCTCTTCCTCTTCTTCATTGATACCAGATTCTGGTTTCAGGAGTGTGAAAAGAGCAATCATCAGAAACTGCCAGTCCTGTGGGATTACCTCTGCCTCTGACTCACCCACCCTGCCCACAGCCTGTTGTCATGGAAATCACCGTGCTGTTGTGCTGTAGGAATTTTGTCTCACTGCTTCCCTTCCATTTGAATCTGCAATTTCCCCATGCCCGGGGAATGCTGTCCACTTTCACCTCCATGTCCTGGGCATTCAAACTCCAGTATCATGACCCTGGAGTCATTCCTTCTTTCTAGTAGGTTCTTCTGCCATACCAAAGAAATGCCTCCAAAGCAGAACAGATAAGATTTTAAACACGTGCAGAACAGGAGCTCAGTGAACAGTTACTAAAGTTATGAGGCACAAGGCATACTGATAATGAGAAACAAATATATATGCATTATTGCAAGGAAAACCCAATGAGCTCTGTCACGCCTTTGGAAATAGCAGAGCTTATCTTTAGGAATTTTAACTCGTAAGTAGCCTGAGACAGTGCTTAGTAAATCTAGTAGACAGTTACATTTAAAAAAAAATTAAATATCCAAGTTTTACAGGAAGTAATTCTTGTCAACCTGTTCTAAAGTAGCCATTACTGTCACATAGCAAACCAGTACATTAATTACCCTTCACATCCCACAGAGTTCTAAATTTCTGATCCAAGCAATGAGAATCCTGCCAAGACCTAAACAGCCATTGCAAGGTCTCATGTGAAAATAAAAGCAAGATCTGTTAAAGTTTAAGAGAAATGTTTATTTCTGCAAACAATCTACAAATGGGAAAATTACAGCCCTCTGTCACGACTGCATGTTCTCCCCCACAAAACTCATCTCAGGCTGCAGCAGAAGACCCTTGAGGAGTGACACTGGTGGACCTGGCAGGAGCTTATAGACCATTCAGTGGGCCCCAAAATTCCCTCTATTCTCACTGTCCTTGATTTTCTATTTCTTACTCTGTTAATGTATTTAACATAATGACACCATCTGCTTTTCATTAAACTTTGGGATGGCATTTGTTAACTTGTAGGTAGCAATTTTCACATCTTAGGAATTTCCACTTCCATGATATTGAGGGGAATAATTTGCACATATTTGAGGGGCATAATTTGCACTACAGAGGACCAGCTTTTTTTCAAATTGCTTAGACTACATTTATGCTTGAAATTCAAGCCTGGGAATCACTGAGTTTCAGGTGTGGAGCTAATGATGTTCAAATAGAGATGAATATTTTGATGATAAGTTATAAAAAAGGATTAAGAACACTGCAAGAGATCAGGAAATATCAAAATCCTAGTAAATGGTCGGTTTTATAAGATTTGCTGTTCTCAGGAAATTTTTGTCATTGCAAGAAAACAGCAGTTCCGTTTATTAATATTGGCATCAGAAAAGGAGAGGGGGACTATGACTAAAAAGATGTTCAGTGATGCAAAAATCATAGCTACACATGCAATGATCCCATCAAAATCCAAAGATGCTTGTCAACAAAGCTCTAATTTCAGTTTCTCATTTATAGCATCTCTTTCCTCTATTTAGCTGAAATATTTTGTCAGCACTATTCTCTAAATTAAGCCATTTAATTCATAGTTCTTCCAGTGGTTAATATAACTTAATAAAGATCAGCCATTTCCCTTAAAGCCCAGTAAAAATACTGACAGCTTAGCCTTCATTGAGCTAGAAAACACGGAGAAAAAGCTTCTCAAAAAGAGAGTGATAACTTTACCATCTAGAATAAAGGATTTTACTTTAGCACACCAAAGTGATAATTACTAATGTTTTTAAACTTCCGATATAAACCAAACCAAAGCAAAAAACCAACAAAACCCCCAAACAAAACAAAACAAACTAAACAAGGAAAACACAAAACCTTAAAAATTAAGGTAATTTCTCCTACAGATAGGAGGCCTTAAAGCACCTTCTAGTACCTGAAGGGAGCCTACAAGAAACCTAGAGAGGGACTTTTCACAGGACATGGGGGAATGGCTCTAACCAAAATGAGGGCAGGTTCAGGTTAGATACCGGGAAGAAATTCTCCACTGTGAGGGTGATGAGGCACTGAAAGGGCTTACCCAGATAAGCTGTGAATACCCCATCCCTGGAACTGCTCAAGACTAGGCTAAATGGGACTTTGAGCAACCTGCTCTAGTAGAAGATGTCCCTGCCCATGGCAGGGGAGTGAAACTAGATGGCTGTTAAGGTCACTTCCAACCCAAACCAATCTGTGATTCTATGATTAAAACAACTACAAAACCCACATAAGCAAAACAGGCAAACAAAAAATATCACACATGGAAAAATATTCCAAAACAAAACCCAATGAAAAAATTAACCAAATAATTAAAACTCAGCAATTCTATGTTATGTAGCAGGATTTTTTTCTCAGATAAGAATCAGGAAGTGCTATGAGCATTCAAAACTCGGGGTTTATCATACAGCATTAGATTTTATGATACCACACACGTAAAGCTTGTCAACTCTCATTTCTTTGATCACTTGCAGTGGGGATTCACTTTGCACATATTGGCCCACTTAGGCCACTTCTGACCCACCTATGAATTAACTGAAAAAAACTCCAGCAAATAATTTCTGCCTGAGACCCCATGACTTCTCATTTGACGAATACTGCCATTCTTATCACTAGCTTTACTTGCTAAATGTATATAATATGTCAAATCCTGGATGTAGTGTCTGGCTTGATTTTATGTTAGGCAACTTTAAAGTAAAAGTTGTTGAGTGATTCCTGTGGTGAAGAAGAGAGATAGTGCTTATATATTAATAAGAGAAACAGGGTAAAATAAAAAATTGGAAGTGACACATCTGGGATTACTGTTTCTCAGAAGAAGACTAGAAATGTGGCTTTAAAAGGGCTTCCATCTACATGGATCAAATTTAACCTTTCTGAAAAGGTTGTTGAAATATTAAAATGTTTAATTCATATCCTTGAATGCTTCTTTACATCAGTTTATTTTTGTGCTCAACTCTAAAGGACTGAAGATATTGTTACCTGAAAAATAACAGTTGGAGTAATTAAGTAGGGTTAGGAGTGCTTTGGAAAGTTTTAAACAGCTGAGCAATTGCAAGAACAGCTTTTGACTAATGAATTCCTTCACCAAAGTTTTGAAAGACAGAATTGCCCATGAGTCACCATCTGTTTTTAAAATGTTAACAAGTGGCTTATTACATGGTGTAAGCTATTAATGCCATATTACTTTAGATGCATATTGGATGAATTAGTCCTTTTAATTTCATTTAGATGATGTCCTGAAAATATTCACAGCACTCCTGCCTTACTAGGACTGAGTAGAGGGGCAAGATCACCTCCCTTGACCTGCTGGCAATGCTCTTCCTGATGCACCCCAGGATCCCATTGGCCTACTTGGCCACAAGGGCACACTGCTGGCTCATGGACTGGACAGCTTTCAGGAACCACAGGTCCTCTCTGCAGAGATGCTTCCCAGCAGGTGACTCCCCAGCCTGTACTAGTGCCTGGGGTTACACTTCCTCAGTGCAGAATCCTGTATTTCACTTGGTTGAATTTCAGACAGTTCTGTGCCTGTATCTCCAACCTATTAAGGTCTTCCTGAAGGTTTGCGCATCACTCTGGGGTATTCCTCCCAGGTTTATTTTGTCAGCAAACTAGCTGAGGAGGCTCTCTGTCCCTTCATCCAAGTCACTGAATAAGTCAATCAATACTGGACCCAGTATAGAACCTTGTAGGGCACCACTAGTGACATGTCTCCAACTAGCCCCTGTGCCACTGACTATGACCCTCTGGGATTTGTCATTCAGCCAAGTCTCCATCCACCTTACTGTCCGTTCATCCAGTCCTTGCTTCCTGAGTTTGCCTATGAGGGTGTTGTGAGACAGTGCTGAAAACTCTGTTGAAGTTGAGGTAGAAAATGTCCACTGCTCTTCCCTCATCCATCCAGATAGTTGTTTCATTGTAGGAGGCAATCAGGTTGGCCAAGTATGACTTACTTTTAGTGAATCTGTTCTGAGTAATCCTGATCACTTTCTTGTCATCTTTGTCGATACTGAGAGCCTCCAGAGTGAGGTGTTCCTTCAGCTTTCCAGAGATGGACATGAGGCTGACTGGCTGCTAGTCCCCTGGGTCCTCCTTGCTCTCTTTGAAGACTGGAATGACATTTGTTTTCTTCCAGTTCTCAGGCACCTATCCTGATTGCCACAACCTTTCTGAGATGATCATGAGCAGCATTGTGATGGTGTCTCTCAGCACTCTTGTATGCATACCACCAGGGCCCAAGGACTTGTAGATGTAGTTTGCCTAGGTGGTCTCTAACACAATTCTCTTTGACCAAGGGAAAGTCATCCTTTCAACATTCTTTTATCCTAGTATCCTGGGACAGAAACTCCTGATGGCTGATCTTGACAGTGAAGACCAATGCAAAGAAAGTGCTCAGTAACTCTGCCTTCTCAGCATCCTGTTACCAGGGTCTCCACTGCCTTTAGTAATGGGCCCACATTAATACTACCAGTTACTAAGTGCTATCAAAACACAAGGAGATACCTAATGAAATCTGACCTCAGTTTGTATACTTTTCAGAGGAGACCTCATTAATATTTACAAGTATCTGAAGAGGGGGTGCCAAGAAGATGGAGCCAGGCTCTTCTCAGTGGTGCAAACCAATAAAACAAGAAGTAATGGTCAGAAACTTATGCACAGTTAAGTTCCACCTGAATACAAGGAAGAACTTCTCTACTGTGCTGGGTGACCTTGCACTGGAACAGGTTGCTTAGAGAGGTCATGGATTCTCCCTTACAGGAGATATTAAAGAACTCTCTGGATGTGTTCCTGTGCCACATGCTCTAGGATTGCCCTTCTCGAGAAAGGAGGTTAGATCAGATGACCCACTGTGGTCGCTTCCAAGCTGATCAGTTCTGTGATTCTGTGACTTGCTTCTGATAATCTGTCCAGATGAAAGTCAAGTAAAAGATGGGATTTTTCTGTTGAAGCCACATGAGCCACTGCAGACACTGTAGCTCTTACTGCTTCTAGAAGTGAAGGCTGCTACTGGTTGCACACTGTGATTTTGCTCCATGAATATTCCTACATCTCAGTGCTTTTGTCTCAGTGGTTTTGTTTCGGTCTTCTCAGATACAGTAGGAATGCAGGCTGTTTTATATTTTCCCAGAGGTGGGATCCTCTGGTCCTTTACACTCATTCCCTTTTCTTCTTGTAGACAAAAAACAGTGAACTCTTGCAGGGTGAAATGGAGAGACAGGTCCTTAGCTCACAGGCAAGTGTTAAATCAAAAATGTAGCTATGGTTTACTACTCAAAAATTAGCAAGGAAGTATACCTTTCATGAATAAACAGTGTGTGTCTAAACACAGCTGGGAGAAGGGACTTTCCAAAATGTTTCTCACAAACTATCAGAAGGTGGTTAAATAGCCCAGTATCCTGTAGTCACTTGAGCAATGCAACTGTTTTACTTAAAATGTCATGTATTTAGAAGAATGCTACTTTGATTCATTTCCATTACAAGAACGTGCGCAGACCAAAAGCAAAAGCAATTCACTACCTGCACTCCATTATGATTTTTATCATTTGAGCTATTAGTTCATTTTCCCACAAAACCCTTTCTTAAATTACTTTGGTCAGACTCATGAGCCCTGAAGAGTTGTTCTCATATAACATTTTCAATTTTTATCTCTACTGCTCCTCAGCAGGCTTTTCCAGGAGATGATGGTGATTAGCCTTTTCCTGTCAGGCAGGCAACACAAACACAAACACAGTTTTGAAAAGAAATGGATGTTATTTGTGCAACAGAAAGGTTACAGTCATAGATAGGCAAACAGGAAATAAGAAAACAGATGACAGGTCAAGACAACCCTCCACAGTCTTCGAATTTCACAGAGACTCACTCATAGCACCCTGTGTTTACTATTCCTTCCAGACTGCTGCCGTGCTACTACATTAGAACCTGAAATCTTAACCTTTGTAAGCGGGGCAGTAGTTCCCAGTCTTTCTAAAAGGCATCCATTCTTTTTCAGCTCTGCAATTCCCAGTTCACATCCTTCCTGTAAAAGGTCAGTGCGATAGTTTGTCATTTTTCTCATCCCTAAGTTTGTGTCTTGACTATCCAGTATAGGACATTCAAAACCCTCTGCTGACTATCAAATCACAGGCAGTAGAAACAAAATTCAAATGTTTTTGAACAAAGAGCAGCAAATTAATTGGAGAAATCATTATCTGCTTCTAGACACTTGGTGAGCTGAAGAAGAATCTAAATTCTGACAAAAATAGTTCAGAAAGAATTATTTATGACATTTACAGGATAAATTGTTTTCTGAGCACAAGCACTAGGAAGTAGGAATATGCAAGGAATATACCTGTGTTTAATCAGGTCTTGCCTTCTTGCAAATTTTGTCTGTTTCCTCACCTTTTACTACCATTCACCTTCAACAGTACCATTCCATCTTCTCTACAGAACTGAAGACTGCAATGAGATTTCCCAGTTACAATTCTCTTCTCCAGGCGGAACAAATCCAGCTCTCTGTCATCCTCTCCTCATGTAACAGGTGCCTCAGTCCCTTCATCATCTGGGTGGCTCATTATGGGACTCACTTCAGTTTTTTTAATACCATAGAGCCCAAAATCAAACACAACGGTCCAAATGTGATCTCACATTTTGGGTTTGCAGTTGATGTTTGTGGGCATGTCTCTCTTGTATTGCAGCAGGGCAAATGGAGCTTAGTAAAGTAAGAATTGCCAAGTTATAAAGTTCACATGTGCCATATACTCATGCACTTTCTTTGCTGTGAATTGCCAATTGCTTACATTGCAAGGTTCACAAAAGTTTCTCTTAGTGTTTGTGTGTGTCTGAATAAGAGCTTTCATGTGGTTAGAACCATCTTCATTTTTGCAAAAGGAAATTTTTACCAGAGCAAGTTTTGTTTCTAATGTCAGTACAAATCATCACTAAAAACTGCCATCTTTTGGGACATATTGAGCTAATTCTTCTGTAAGAAGTCTGCCCTTTTTTGTAGTCCACTTGTTTGCTGTGGAGAATGGTATGGATATAAAAATTTAATTCAGTACTAATCATGCATATCCCATCCTATTGATGCCATTGAATTACCTCAGAAATTTTGTAGCATTCTTTCCCAGGTGATCTGGAAAAAAAATTATAAATAGGAAAGCAGAGAAAAACAATGGGTTATTTTCTTTTTGACACCCTGTTTCTGTGCTGGGTACAGATTTGCTCTAAAATAGAAGGCACTTTTGGGGGGACCTTTCAGCTCCTTGGTTTTGGGTATCTGCAATCTGCAAGAGCTTTTGGACTACTGCACACGGCATTAGGATGGAGCAACACTATTATAACAAAATAATTTCTAAACTCATTCCTTTTCCTTTTTGCATAGATGCAGGTAGAAAACCACCTTTGAAGAAAGGATGGCTGACAGCATATTATCGTACTGGTAGAGAAGGGGAGAAGGAGACAGGGAAAAAAGAGGGAGAAAGAGAGAGACATTTCTTTTTTTCTTTTTTTTTTTTTCCTTCCAGAGCAGTCAGAGTCATCAGGTTTGCTTGCTATGGGTTTTGCTGCTGATTCAGTTCTAGAATCACTTGCCTGTATGGACTAGAGTGCATCAGCCCATTTAATCCTCCTAAAACAAGGACAAACATGTTTATGCAGAGGCTAATACTTTAAATCCTCAGGTTGTATCTATATGAGCAGTATAATGTGCAACATTTCTTCTTTTCAGGTATTAGACTTCAGTGTCATAACATGTGAAGCTCTGTGCACTGCATTAATGGATGTCTATCAGTGCTCAGGAAATGGCTTTTTTCTGGACTATGTGAAATGTCTGTAGAATTATGTCACACCTTTAACTTTCCTTGTTTATTTGAGGTCATATATTTAAGAGAAAATTAGGACAATGAGTACATAAAGCAGTACCCGTATTATTTTACCGATTTTTTTCTTAGAATTACATTTTATGCAGCATAAAACCTAAAAAAAACCCCACAAGGAATACATTTGTAGTACACAGAATTTAAAAGCAATTTCTTACTTTTTAATTTTGTGTTCATTTCTTTAAAAAAAAATCTGTGATTCAGCAGTAACATTATTAACTGGTTTTAAACAGGAAAAGTAAAGCTACAGGTATTGCATAATGAAGCCAAATTAAAAAGTATTTAAGGATAATTAACCACCCAGAGATACACATAAGTCTCTGTTTGACTTTTCAGTAGTGTCTGCAGAGGTGGCTTTGGGAATAAATGCAAATATTATACCTTAGTATTTTAGGAAGTTCTTTAGGCATTGACCTACATGGTTAGGCAATGAGGAATCTTTCTTAAACTTTTTCTTAATTTTATCCCATTAATTAGTATTATCTAGAATATCAACTGCATAATGACAAGGACCTCAAACAGTGTTACAGTTCAGCTAGATTAGATCAATTACAGTTCAGTGAAGTCAGGATAGCATTTTCAAAAGCCCCACAGTTCTACTTCCACAGTAATTTGTGGACTTGGAAGTTCAAATCCCACTGAAATGTAACACCACCCCTATTCATTTCAGGAACCTTTGAAAGTTTGCTTAATAAGCTTCCAAAGCTCAAATCTTCAGAGATACCCAAGTGCTAAAGTCTCGCAGGTTTCAGTGGGAGATTGCTAGGCACTCAAATGCTTTTAAGCAGTGTGGTACACATTTCTTTGCTGAAAATGGGATTGAGACTGTTTTGAAAATGTACATAGGTCCCAAAGAGAAAGTTCCCCAAACCAGTGTGAAAAGGAGTAGTAGTTGACACAAACTACTCTTCTCAAAGCAAGTAACTTAGCACGGGCTGCCACATAGAGAAAGAGATATTTTTTGTCTTTGCTGTAGTGCAAAGTCTTCTGTCCTAGCTGAGTTGTGTCAGGAAAATTTGACTTACAGCTCTGCACTGAATTTAGTTATGCCTTCTACAAACAGAGTGAAGAAAAATACTTAAATTGTTTATATTAGCAACCAAAATAACTAAAAATCCCATAGCTGAGGAAAGAGGTGGAGTTTTTAATCAGGTACTGAGTCTGTCTGGGGTGGAGTTAATTTTCTTCATATCACCTCATACACTGCTATATCCTACATTTGTGACAACAGTGACCAGCACTGTTGATGCACCTATGTTTTACCTATTGCTGAACAAACAGTGCCTGCGGAATGTCAAGTGCTTTTCTGCTTCTCACTCTCTCTCCCCCAAACAAGTAGCCTGAGGGAGGGCAAGAGGCTGGGAGAGGGCACGGACAGGACAGCTGATCCAAATGACAAAATGACATCTCAAGTGTTATAAATAACATCATGATATAAAATTGGAGAGACGTTTTCCAGTGTCACCCTTGCTCAGGGACTGGCTGAATGTCAGGCAGCTGGTGGTGAGTGATTACTCTCATATAACTTGTATTTTATGTATTTTCTTTCTCCTCTTCACCTATTAAACAATCTTTATTTCAATCGAATTTTCTTACTTTGGTCCTTCTGTTTCCTTTACCCCTTCCCCTGTAGGGAGTGAAGGACCAGCTGTGTAGGCCTGAACTTCCTACTGGGGTTAACAAATAACAAGCCAGCTCACACATTTAGGTTGAAAAATTCAGCCTTTCAAAGAGTATTTCAGCATGGCCACCAGAGCTCACATCATGACTCATCATAACTTGCACTCTAGAAACTGATGGGTCATGTGTGGGCACCAGTCTTCATTTTCAAAAGTCTTGTTGTTAAATCTAGTTATAAGGATAGGGTTGAAGCTAGACTGCATCCATTTTTTTATGATTTGACAACCAGGCTAGGAGGTTGCTAAGAGTCATGCCTATGTACCTTCTATAAAGTGTAGAGTCACATATATGTATTGGAAGTAAGAATGATCTTCAGGTGGATAGAGTATGGATGCAAGATGGATTAAACAAGGAATGAAATGAAAAGATCTGTCTCCTAACCTCCATTAAAGGAAAGTTTTTTTAGGGCTACTTTAAAGTATGTGTAGCTAAAGGCAGTGTTTGGCTTGTGGAACTGAAAGTAATTTTGTATATACTTGCGTGAGTTTATCAAGAATTTAGACGACATCAGCATCTCATTCACATGAGTTTGCAATGTGTATGGGAAAAAGCTGCTTGAAAAATCAAATAAGCCAAGGCTGAAGTTTTAGAACATATTCCTGGCCTTTTTACTGATCTGGGAAACAAAAACTCATTAAATATTTCAGTTGTTTGCCGGCTATACTGCGCAAAGACATCTGGCACTACTGACACTTTGAAATGGAAAACATAATTTAATTTCTAATAGGAGGGAAGACATGTGCAACTTCAGGAAAAGGCAGGTGCTGCTGGCTGATCATAGCATATCCAAACACCACATGCGTTGCAATGAGGGAAATATACTAAAGCAACATTATGGAGGAGTGAGCTGACTAGATGAACCAAAGTATTTTTCACAGGTGGCAAAATTCAAGGCAAGTGTGGCATTAAAATATTTGCATTCTGCTCACAGAGCTCATAGAACTTAGTGGGACATCTTTCACACTACATGGCTGTGTCTATGTCTCGGACAAGACAGGCCAGGGGAACCCACTGATCATCAGAAACAAGTGTTGCATTATGCAACTCTGCTCTGTGCCCTGTTCATCCTGCCTGTGTCCTCAACCTTTGTGCCACAGACACCTGTTCTCCAAGTCACAGACTTGCAGCTGCCCCTTGAAGCTAACTCCCTGAGCCCAAACCCACAGCTCCTTCTCAAGGAAAGCAGATCTTGTCCTTGCTTCATCAAAAGGCATTGCTGCAAATGCAAGGATATAAACCATGTAATGAACTAGAGCTCATGCATCACTTAGCTAGATAGCCAAATAAATTTTTTCTGCTATAACACCTTTTTGCACGTTAGTGGTCTTGGACTGTTTCTAAAGAGGAATGTACAATACAAAAGGCATCAGAGATACTGAGATAAAACTATTTAAAAACTTGATTGAATTCCAAGCCAAAACAACCACCCCAGAACTGCATTTCCTGAAGAAAGGAATGTGGTGTCTTGTCTAAGGTAAGTTACCATAAATTCCATAAAATCCATACACCCTCTGTTCATTGTCTATGGCTGAATGCTTCAAGTATCAAACTCAATGGCTTATTTATTAAATAAACCAAGCTAAACCAAAACAAACTAAACCAATAACATAAAATAAACATAAGGATGAAACTTTTCAACAAGCTCCCTCAAGTAAGGCATAACCAATGAACACAGTCCTGTCCCAGTGACCCCAGCTAGAGTTTTACCACCTGTTTCTCCACAGTCAGAACGAGTAAATGAGTTCTTCAGGAGCTGTTGGACCAAGAAGTAAATCAGGAATACAGCACTCTTAATTCCCAGTCCGTTTCCCAGCAGCCAGGCTTCAGCTATTCCTGAACGAAACATGTCTACAAAACAGAAACAAGCTGATCTATTTGTCTGTTAATAATACCAACAGAGAGATTGCAAAAGAAGGAGTTTTAACAGTTGAGCTTAATTTTCCAAGACAGTTGTTTTTTTACTGTGCCCACAATATTGTTTCTCTTAGTTGTGTTTTATCTAATGTGAAACAGTAGTGTTCCTTAAGTTTTTTTCTACCTTTGAAAAGCAGCCACACACAGAGAGCCTGATGGATGCTCCCAGCAAAAATAATCCCAACAGGACTGTTGCTTTTCTGTTTTGTTTTTAATCTTATACAAAATATTTTGAGGTGCTAACTGAAGCCAAAACACATGAGCACTTCTCACACAAAGGTTCCTGTTCAGAATTCGTTCATTCCCATTGTGCCAGTATTGCACTTTATAAGCCTAAGTTCTATATGTTTAGCCACATACAGCAGGAAGGAGAAACAACAAGAGGTTTAATTCTTAATTCAAAAGAACCTGAAAGCCATTTTACCACTGGGGCATTATGTGTATACAGCTTCTTTAGCTCTTCGATATATTATTTCAAAGGGTGTGGGGAAGGGAGGGGAGTGAAAGAGCAGTCAGTGAGAGCTACCAATGCAATTTATTTAATTCCCTTTATTCAACTACACATCATATTCTGGAACATATTTTTTTTGTGTTAAGCTTTGCAGATTCCATTTCTTCATTGAAACCTGCACTTCTAATAGGTTAATGAGACTCAGCTTCAGTAAGACTGTTGACTGTATCTCAATATCCTCATAGGCAAACTCAGTAAGTGTGGACTGGATGCTGAGGTGGATTGGGAGCAGATTGAACAGCAGGTCCCAGAGGGTCATAGTCAGTGGCACAGGATCTAGTTGGAGGCCTGTCACTAGTGATGTCCCCCAGGGTTCCATATGGGGCCCAGTATAGTTGAACTTATTCATCAATGACTTGAATGAAGGGACAGCGTGCCTCCTCAGCAAGTTGCCTCATGACAGAGATAGGAGTGGTTGATACCCCGGAGTGCTGTGCAGCCCTTCAGAAGGACTTCGACAGGTGGGAGAGGTGGGCAGAGAAGAGGGGACTTCATCAATGTATACAAGTACCTGAAGGGAGGAATTCAAGAGGATGGAGCCAGGCTCTTGTCAGTGGTGTTAAGTAATAGGAGAAGAGTCAATGGACAAAAACTGATGCACAAGAAGTTCCACCTGAATACGGGAAAGAACTTGTTTACTGTGTGGGTGACCATGCACTGGAACAGGTTGCTCAGAAAAGTTGTGGAGTCTCCCTCTCTGGAGGTATTCAAGAACTGTCTGTACACTGTCTAGGATGAACCTGCTTGAGTAGGGAGGTTGGACCTGATGACCAATTGTGGTCCCTTCCAACTTTATCTATTCTATGTGTTGAGGAATACAGGTACCTCAGTTTGCAAGCTGCAGATTGAGGTGCAGATTGAGCTCTGGGTGGGAGCCAGAGACAAGAGGTTGTGAACTGCTAACATTTTGGTTAACAAAGGGCACAAAGACCAGTGGTGCCAGCCAGGTGGATGGACACTGAGACCCAGCAGGAGCAGAGGACTCAGGAAGAAGAGCGAGACTTGCATGCCACTTGGACTCTGAGAGAATTAAAAAACAGGAGTTCCTT
Organism: Acanthisitta chloris; assembly: GCF_000695815.1. Taxonomy (NCBI): domain Eukaryota; kingdom Metazoa; phylum Chordata; class Aves; order Passeriformes; family Acanthisittidae; genus Acanthisitta; species Acanthisitta chloris. Next base: position 50,323 of record NW_008686412.1, read on the forward strand.
TCTTGAGGATGTTCCTTGGATGAATCAGCTCAGGCTGTTTGTTACTGCACTGTGAATGAATGGCTTTATGGAACAAGTCATCTGATATGGTGTTATGGGAAACATAGGACTAAACCAGTAAGAAAATCTGGTCTGACTGTGAGTGGGGTGTGCAGAGAGTCAATTAGGGCACCTGTTATCTCACTGGAGCTGCCCTCTGTGAAGGGGCTTTGGTCCCAGCAGTTAAAGTCTCTGCTGTTGGGAGGGTTACTGCCAGAGTCTTATGAATGGTCTGACTGGGCAGTTTCTTTAACATGTGATTCTGTGATTCTGTGAAAATGAGGATTCATTAGGCACCAAATACGAGATAGGAGGCCACATTACACAAGTCACTGTAATGAATGTCATTCTCCACTGAATGTGTTCTAGCAGCTGTGATCTACTAGGGACTGGGCATCACTTGTTCCCACAGTGTGTGTGTTTTCTCTTAATAGTACAACAAGCGGGAAGCAGGCAAGCTAGGTGAACTCCAAAACTGCTCCTAGTTGAGTCTATTCACTGACACAGCTGCAAAACCCTGTTTAGCATTAAGCTGCTTAGAGACAAAATGGAAGCTGTCTTTTCCAGTTAGTATAAATAAGCCAAATCCCAAAACAGGCAGTTTGCATTCAAAAACACTAATATATCAAGGCAAGAGAGATAGTCTGTGCAAGAGGTCTCTGCATCACCCCACTGGTTCTCTGCTCTGCTGGCAACTACCCATATACAGTATAATTTACAACCATTCTTAGTGCTGGTCTAGCAAGAGACAATGGTCAAACCGGCCTGAAATAGGGCCAAAAATCAGAACTTGCATAAGCATTGAGTATAAATGTTCTTACACGCAGTTTCTTCTTTCTAGTAACTCCTAATTTACCATTCCTAAATGGTTAATGTAAGGGTCAAAAACCTGTAGTATTAACTCATACAAATACTTCCCTGTAGTCTTGATTGAAAAGAGAGAACACTGATGGAACAGTTGTATTACTAACAACTGCTTCTTGGTTGAAGATGAAGGGCAGGCGAAAGATACAATATAAGTAGGAAACAAAAAGTATCAGGACAAACAGCACCAGCTAGAAATTCTTCAAGGACTTGATCAAAGTTATTGATTTGCCAAAACCAAGACTTTTCTTACAAGAGCATTCATAGAGCTAGAGCCTATGTCTGTCCAACTTATGAACCCACCCAGTCTGCACAAAACATCCCAGCAGCCTCACCACTGCAGCAGTCCCATGGAACATGTATTTAAGGTCTCATATAAATGATTATTTGAACACAGCAAGCATTTCTGCTGAAAAAACTATTTGTTTGCAGAATGAATACCACAAGGTTTCCTTGCTTCATTGTATTCACCTACTACCAGGTGTCTTCCACCAGGCTAGAATGGCTGGCTCATTCAGAGAGAGAAAAGGGTCTTTCAGTTCAATCTCAAGACCACCTGCTTAAAAACAAGTGCTGATACAGGAACCTACCCACTACGGTATAGCTTTCCTTTCTGCAGAAGTCAGACTGTGAATGCCTTTGTTGATGCTTCATGCTGGTCAAAGGGAAAAAAATGACAATAAAAAAGAAGAACCAAGAATTGGGATTGCTCAGCTTGGAAAAGATTAGGCTTCGGGGTGACCTAATTGTGTCCTTCCTGTATCTGAAGGAAGTCTACAAGAAAGATGGAAAGAGACTATTTACAAGACCAAACAGTGGCAGGACAAGGGGGAATGGCTTCCAACTTTGAGTGGGTTTACACTAGATATCAGGAAGAAATTCTTTACTGTGAGGGTGGCGAGGCGCCGGAACCGGCTGCCCAGAGAAGTTGTGGATGCTTCATACCTGAAAGTGTTCCAAGCCAGGCTGGATGAGCCTTTGAGCAACCTGGTGTAGTAAGGTGTCCCTTGCCATGGCAGGGGGGTTGGAACAAGATGTTCCTTAAGGTCTCTTTCAAACAATATTATCCTATGATAATATGATTATCCTGTATGATCCTATGATTTCTGTGATTCTATGATTCTATGAATAATTGCACCATTTGAAAGGATGAGCAGTAGAAACAACTACCAATACTCATGATTATGTATCTTGGAAACTTAATAGTGTTATTTTTAGCGTGGAGTTACACTGTTCGGCCTGGAGAAGATTATATATTAGGAAGAAATCTTTTACTGTGGGGGTAGTAAGACATTAGAACAGGTTGCTCAGGGAGGTTATAGGTGCCTCAGCCCTTGCAGTGTTCAAGGCCAGGTGGGATAAGACCTTGAGCAAGCTGGTCTAATGGGAGGTGTCCCTATCCATGGCAGAGGGGCTTGGGACTAGATGACATTTAAGGTCCATTCTAACTCCTTAACTTTCTAGGATTCTATGATGATGGGTTTGGTAATTAAATAAATTAATAGTAACTAAATAAAGAAGTACTTTACTTTTATTGAATAAGTTATACCAATTAAAATTCAATAAGCAACTAAAGTTGCATATATTAAGAATGTTTATATCAGTACATTTCCATTCATTCCAAAATCTTCCAATTTGCATTATTACTTTAAAATAATTTGCAATAGAAAGTAGTAAATAGATAACTAAATTAAATAAATGGTGACTAGTATATGCAAAAAATACAGGAATTTTTGCATAATGTTCTGTGGTTTTCCCCTCTATCTCTGCATAACCTGTGTGTTGTTCTCCTGAGATATGTAAATTATTGTTTCCATTTGGTTTATTGCCATAAGCAATTGCTTGAAAATTTAGTTTATTACAGCAGATATGTATAAAAATGTAACAGTTTACTGAAAAAACTCTCTGCAAAAGTGTGTCTGTAGTTAGGTCCTCTTTCAGCATCCAGGCAGCCACTACTTAAATCACTTTCTATGGTGATAAACTATACTGGGGTAGGGAGAGAAAGTGGCTTATTGGCAAATATTGCCAGCCTTTCCAGAAATTGTTTGAAGCATTGAACACAAAGTCCTCTTGATTTCAGGTCAGATAAGAGATTATGGAAATATCGTCTCAGTGGCTTCTCAGATGCTGAATATCCTACTTCATCAAAGAGCTATTGCTTTCCACACTGACTTTGTCAATGACTGCTTAAGTGTGCTCACATCCTCAGGCTTTTCCAATTTAGTTGAGGGTGTTTTTAAAGAAAAATCTTAGGAACCAGGAAGAAGCTGTGACAACCCATGGCAGTAAATAGAAACTGCACCTTGTGAAGTTCTGCACACTATTGTGCAGGCCAGCATCCTGCATCTGGGTTGTAGTAGCCAAGGCCAGGGGCCATTCTGCAAGTGTTGTAGCAAGTATTAATGGCTTTCCAATTGCGTTGTTCCTTTCTTGTTTAATTAGGAAAATTTAAATCCTGTTGGTTGGCCAGAATGGATTAAAAGTTAATATATGAGAATAGGGCTTGGCAAAGAGAAACTGGTTCCTAAGAACTTTCTATTCAATATGCTTGACTTATTTATTTTTTTTTTAATTGAGGTTCAAGGGAAATTGTTAAAAACTGATTTTGGACATAAATGTACAGAGAATGTTGGCAATACTAAGTTTATTTTTAAAGATACATAGAATATTTAGATTTCAAGTTTTCATATACAGATTGGTATTTCATTGGTAAATACCAATTGTATTGGAAAACAAAAATATTTAAGGAAAAAGAACTCTGTGTAGTTGGCCAATAATTTTGATTTTGTTGGGTTTTTCATTGTTATTTCAATATTGGTTATTTTGGTAAACAGTCAAACTTGGTTCCCTGTTCTACCCCTGGTATGAGCTGGAACAGTACTAAAGTTCATACAAGGCTGAGAGATGAGGCATAGTTGAGAACTGGAACCTTGCTACCTATCTTAGGGATTTAACCTCAACAACTGCTGCTGAAAGACATTATTTGTCTGCTACAGGAGGTCAGTACTAGAAAAAAAAGGATGTAGGAAACAAATAAAGTTGCTCCAGCCTGTGAAGGAAGTTTGCCATATAAAGATGTGAATAAAATGCTTATAATTTTACTGTTTGTTTGGGGTAGCTCTTAGATGAGAAAACTAGATATTTCCTTTTTTGTGAGGAGTGTTTATTTATAAAGTATTATGAAGTTACATGTTACTATTCTTTTACATATATATTGTACGATCTTATATAAAGGGCAGATAATGTAAAAATAGGAAAATGAAGCATCATCTCACCTGGGTCCATGCAAAAGCTGCATTATCTTTTAAGACAATTCAGTCTTCTGCAA
>NW_008686412.1:54602-55849 GCF_000695815.1 Acanthisitta chloris
ATGTAAATATTAAGATAATATAGGAAGTTAAAGGAGCTTAGGCTTTCCTCAGTCTCTACATGTGCATATAAGTATGCCTTTCCTGTCTCTTCAGAGCTGCTTCTATAGTCTGGCAGGTAGATGATGCAACCTGTAGGCTCTGGTTACTTGAACGGGGTGATGGGGACAAGGAAGGATCACAACTCCCTGCTCGACCACACACCAAAGATCTTTCAGAAAGAATCAAAGCACACAAGGGAGCATACAGACAGGAAAGGGAAAACAAGAGGACACATTTTGACAAAAGGAAAGCACAGTTCAGCCCCATCTAGCCAGACATGCTTTGAGCAGGAGCTACAGCCAAATGAGTGTAAGGGACCTCTAAGAAATGTTTGTTTCGACATAGCCTGGTATTGATGGCTTGTTGTGGGCAGAGGCGTGATTGATTGCCTCAAAGCTTGCTGATGCACAGGATGCCTCTGGCCATGGAAATCCTCTAGCTGCCGAGATAACGAGGTGCCATTGTCCACCACCCAAATCTTCCAGCTAACAGATAAGGACACCTACACCCTCTGGCTACCAAGCCATCTGCCAGACAATGATGGACATCACTTCCAGCTGCTGAGATCAGGAGGCTGGGAATTGCTCAACTCCAGAGAAACTGACCATTGAGTGCCTGACAGAGCCCTAGAAAAATGACCAGAGTCCATAGCATGGTGGGTACCTGCCATTGAAGAAAAAGATGATTGTGGATCATAAGAATGTTGCGGGGCCCATGGTGATAACTGTCCCTATTCCTGCATGACTATGAATCATCAGAACACTGCTGGACTATCCTCTCTTCCACACAACTACGGATCATCTAGATCCATGGTGGTGACTCTCTGCTTTGGCATACCAAATATTGCTTACTTCTAACTATCCTCCTTTTCTGTTTCTAACTCTCCTATCACCCCTTCTCTTCCCCTTGTCCAATCAATAATAAAATCTCACTTCCTAATGGTATTTTGGTCTAATTTGTGTCTTAATTCACATTGGGGGAATCTATCAAACAGTCCCTAGTCTTACTAGACTGGGACAATGAGGTATAGGGGTTTCCAACTTAAACTGTCCTGTGCTTCTGTGGCTAGTAGGCTGGAGGAGTGTCTGACTCATGCAAACAAGAGTAGAAAGTTAAGCAATTCTATATACATGTTAGATCTGTCCTAAAACTTTGACTCTATTTTAAAAGTAGCATAACAAAGATTTGCATGTCACCTAGCCTGTTG
>NW_008686412.1:55901-65732 GCF_000695815.1 Acanthisitta chloris
TGCTTTGATACTGTGCAATAGCAAAAATTTTTCCTCTTTTTTGTTTTTTAAGTTGGAGGTCTTTGGCTTTCTGGAAAGGACGGTGTAGTGTCCCTGTTCACAGAGGTCCCTGGAAGGCTCTGTGATGTACAGCTATCCTGTTGAAATGCCCCACAGCATGAAATACATGAAGTGGATACAGCCACAGAGTTCTGTTGAGCCAGTGTCAAGACACAAGTCTACAAAGCCTGAAATAAAGCATTTCAAAATTTCAATGCATACTATAAACTGCTCCTTAAGTACATTTCATTTCAAAGGTATTGAAAAGCACACATTAACCCTGCAGACATTTTAATAAGCTTCTAATGATATTAAAAACCTCATGGGAGACACAGCAGTGTTGTTTTTAAAAAAAAATAGAAAAAGAAACCCCAAAGACTAAACAGCATAACTTGATCATTTTTTTTCACTTTGTGGAAGAAAGAATAGGAATAGCCACAAGTTGTTTTGCTTTGGGCTGTTCATTTTTTTTCACAATGATCTGTTTCAAAAAAACCCACGCTCATAGAAATACAGTATTGGAATGTATTGTTACCTGAAGGGTAGAACTCTGAAACAGGTGAACCTTGTGGTCCAACTACTCCTCCTAGAAGTCTGTTCTAGAGTTCCACTCCTCCTATGGCTGAAAGCTTCAATTCATCACAGAAGGAATCCTTCAAAACATTTTCACAAGAAGTTGCTGCACTTCAGAATAACCTTTCACCTGAGAAAACTCTTGGTAACTGATGTTGAAGTCAAAACTCATATCTACTCATTCTAGAACAAGGAATCAAGTCTCCGGGTCAGTTTTTTGAGCATGAGAAAGTCAGACAGCATGTCTTTCATCTAATTTCATACAAAATGGAGAAGAAAACAGAAAATACAAAGGGAGGGATCAGCAGCATGGAGTATTCAGGATCTTGTCTCAAAAGAGGTGGTGCAGGAATTCAAACTGAGTCTGCATTATCCCAGATGTGGATCCTTCTCAGCCCAGACATCAGGAGTTGAGGTTTTGGAGCAAATTTCACCTCATATAGAAGGAAAAAATGCATCAATTTGAAGACTGTGCTGAAAAAAATAATGTTTTAACTAACTTCAAGGAGGATAGGAGCTTCCAGAAGTATTTCATCTCTTCTCTGACTCATTTTTGGCCTTGAATAAAGTATTTCAACCTTGCTGTCACTTCCTCCAGCTGTAAAATGGTATTAATAATCCCTACTGGTTCCTAATGCCTGCAGTGTGAATTAGGTTCACCTGTTCCAGCATATAGAGCTACCCAGGTTAACCAAGCCAAGCTACAGTTCCTTTTTATAGCAGCAGTATTGAACATAGCCACAGCAGAAGAGGATGCAGGAGAAGCTGCATTTGTGTTACAGGCAGGAAAATGAGAGGAGGAAGGGAACAGAAAAATCATTTTGCATATTTCACTTTGAGGTCTGGTTGGAAGAAGCTTCTGGTGATACACATCATGTGTGGAGATTTCTAATGTGACTGGCATTGCCTGCTAGGAAGGATTAACCTAGAGGGCCAGCAAGCCAGCCTTCCTTCTCGCCAAGTGGACACTCTTCCACTGAAGCCCCAGCTCTGACTACTTACTGCAAGTCACTTTTCTGCCCTGTGACAGTCACAGTGTCAATTACAGAAAGAACTTATCACTAATATATGCTGTATAACACAACATGAGTAGATGCTTGTTTTAGACAATCATATGTTCTTACAAAATATCTAAGAAATATCTGGAGACATTTAGCATAGCTGATTGGATTAACCACGTTTAAAGTACTGTTTTGTCTAATTATTCTTTGATGTTTGTCCTGTGTGGTAAATTTGATGCCATTCAAAAAGAAAATAAAAGTTTTGTATAAAGTACCAGTAGCAAGTGCACCTCTGGGACTTTCTAGAATCTCTGCAGAAAGATTTTTCAGATAATCAGACAACAGTTAACAAGTTCTTAGTGCAAACCATCTGGGCTTTCTACCTCTCCCTCTTCCTCATAGATACAGTGATCTTGCTGGAGAGCAGACTTATTTAATATTTCATAGAATAAAATAACATCTTTTTCAGCAGGCTGTCACCTCAGAAGATAAGGGAATTAACTCTGTTCTTGCTTTATATCAGACTTTTTTTTCTTCCCTGCAGTAATAGTGCTACCAGTTGCACCTTTTCATCATGCCTTGTTGTTCCCTTCATACTGCCTCTTTAGTGATGAATATTTCATTACTATTTTTTCTGGGGGCAGAAGGGAATGCAATTCAAAAGCAGATAGCAAACTAAGGCACAGAAAATTTATGTTATCAGCTCCATTTCACACAGGATGTGACTAATGACGTTAACTCTTTTTAATTGTTTGTATGTGTTGTCTTCCTGAACACTTGATGCACACTGCTTTTTTAATCAGCCACCATCACCCATAAACACACATATATACACATATATTTCACTTATTAAGGGAGACTGTTTTCTTAGCTTATTTGGAGCATATCCAACATATTTGTGTTTTACCACAAATGTGGGGCAAAAAATAGCAGCAGGGAATATTTCCATTCTCCTGTACATCACTTGCACATCACTGTTTCTAACTGTAAATGTGCAGGTCCTGTTACACAAAAGAACAGAACTTTTCTATTTGTTCTGAAGAAAAATTTAAAGACAAATTCTTCTTCCTAACCTGATGACTACTGGGCTTCATGGGGCACACTCCCATCACTTACAGTGTCTTATTTGAAACCTCAAAGCCACAACACAAGGTCTATATCCAGTAATCTGAAAGGAGCACCTTTCTCAGCACAGAGATTTTGATTTAACTTTCCTGAGTCAAATGTTCACATATTAATCTGTCCAGCTAGGAGGAATCAATATTGTGTTTTCTCAGGCTGACCTAGTTACGGAATCACAAAATCTAAACTGAGCGCCTGATGTCAGAAGTCTGAAGGAACTCAGAATCTCTCAACTTCTGCATCAGTATCTCTCATAACTGAGTGAACATCTAGGTTTATATAATCTCCTGCAGCCAGAAAATGCAGTTCATTCAAAAGTTCCATCTTCAGCTCAATTCACCTTTTTTTTTTTTTCTGCTAAAGCAGAAGATTTTTAAAGTTTGTAAAGCAGCAGAGTTTGAAAAAATGGATTCATAAAAACACATTTATCCTACTACTTATCTTACTAGATGGTGCACTGGGCATTCACAATCAACCTGGAACCTAGTCATAAATGTCCTAGCCACGCTGCTAAAGCAAGAATGGTGCATGGTAACTTTTATGCATTGAATTCTGTGCTCCTGAATCTTGAAGCAGGTGAGATTTGCAATGCTGCAAGTCTTGACAGTCATAATGGATATGTGGATTCTAAAAAAAGTGTAAAGAAGTATTTTTCAATGCAAAATACGAATCCATACCTAGCTTAGAAACTGCATGGTAAATGACATAACTGCCGGATACCTCCAACTTCCATTGAAGCTCATTCTCCCCAGCCCTCCAAACCAGTTTTCAAGTATTTCATAAGTGACTTGGTTATTTGTCTTTTAACAATCCTGTTAACTACATTACAGCATTGCAAAGTTATCAAGTAGGTTAAATCAAAGGTTCTTAAAAGTAATGCTTGGTGCTTTAAAAGTTGGTATATGCACCTTTTGTGGCACCTGAGGATTCTAACTTCATTGCCAAGTGCTGTGGAAAAACAAGTGCTGATTATATTCCAACATGCAAAAAGCCTCACACTTTATCTGTGCATACGCAATGACCTTAATACACTTAAGCACAACTAAGTATCTTTTGTTACAAATTTCATTTTTGACTAGACACTTCACAGCAGTTTAAAAAATACCATAAACAAGCCTGCTGGACAATAAACAGTGTTAAACAAGACTAGTTTATCTGAAGTGAGAACAGTGAGGAAAAACAGAAGACACTGGAAAATTCTACAACTATTTCCCAGTTCAGTTACTATAAACTTAAAATGCCATTAGACACAGGTGAAAAAGGAACTGAAATAGCTCTGAGACGTGCCTAATTCCACTAATGTACCCCAGGAGGCAGTTAGCAATCAGCCCTAGTGAGCTGAGGGATTCATACCCCTGCCAAGTGTGCCACAGTCACCACCCCAGTGGGACCCGGCTCCAGTCTACAGCACAGCTGGGTTTCTTAGGAAGAGGATTTGTTAGGTCCTCTGACAAATGTGCTAATTCAGAGTTTTTCCAGCAGGACATCCTGGCAGAAAATTGAAGCTCTGTAGCTTGCAAACATTTTTTAATTGTTTGCAGTTCATGCCAATATGATTCCATAATTTATATACTTTTGGGTAAAACTCTCACTTTCATTTTTGGGAAGTGCTCCCAAGCAAAAGGTGTAAAGTAGAGAGAGGGAACAAATGGGTTTGATTAGCACAGTTCCCTGTGAAACTCTTACACATTAGAGTTTAAAAGATTGAAAGCTTTTTTATTTTCACAGATTGCCTCTAAGCCTACCTGAACCATCAAAACCAGGAAATATACGTTAGGTAAAATGCTTGCCACCAGCTGAAAGCCTGCAGCCCACTTTCCTCCTGCTAACAACTTATTACTAGATAATTAACTAAAAACAAGTTTCAGATTTCTTCCACGAGTATAAAAGTTTGCCTTTTATCTGAGTTCAGAGCTACCTGAGAGCCATCCATTGCAATTCAAAGTACAGTCATCAAGTTAACAGTTCCTGAAAGCCAAACTTGTTTGCTTTGTGTGTTTTATCAGCTGAAAACAGTCCTACAGCTCTCTCTGTTTGCAACTAGGGATGCAAATGGAGTACTTTATATTCTTCAGGTATTCTACTCTAATCTACTCTTCATGCATATGTAAAATCCACGTGCTAAGTATATGAAAGAGAATATATGAAAATATAATTCCCATTTAGTACCATTTTATGTGCACATCACCATGTTGCAAGCCCGGCAGCTGAGCAGCAAGCTATCAGCCAAAATTAGAAAGTTCAAAGAAATACAGGGGGAAAATTAAAGTCTCACATCCCTGTTGTGTCATCTTTGTTTTACAGCAGTGTAATTGAAGGCATTCAATTCCAATTTTGCTATCACATAAATAGTTCTCTTCCTTTTTCCTGGATTGTTAAAAATGTGAACAAATCAGAGTTAATAGTATTCAGAAATGCTTTCCACTTTAAAACAAGATCATCATAAACAGTGTTGACTCTGAGATACTACATGACAGCTAGGACACTCTGCATGTGCCTAAGAGGCAAGGATAGTAATCAGGAGAGGAAGAGTGATGTCTGCCTAATCTCAGCCTCCTGCAGACCAGTTTCTGCAAGTTATCCTTGCTCCTGTGGGCAAATAAATGGTCAGAAAGCTTCAGAATTCATATCTCATTGAGACAAATGCCTCTGTTGCAGTAAAATTAACTATTAGAATATGGTGAAGGAAACATCAGGAAAATAGGTATTTGCTGAAGAAAGTAATTTTTTTTCATATAGTACCACTATCTGAAATATCTAGAAATGCAAAACCCCTGAAAGGCAGTTTAAAAGCCATTTAAACTGGAAAATAAACCTATATGTAGAACAACTCTTACTTGCAGACCAGCAGAAACAAGTAGCAACATTTATGCATGTGCAGAACAACAGATTTTTAATGCATGGTATAGAAATGTGCGTAATGCGGTTTAAGGCTTGTCAAGTGTGGCTGCTACCTTTTTGCCCATAAAGGCACCTTATTAAGCATCAGCAAAGTTTGCACATGTCCAACACCCACTGTTGAAACTGGTAGGTTTATACCTCTTGAGAAGGTGGATTTACAAACTTAGGTCCTGCAAAGACAGGCACATGAGGCAGTATATTAACTATGGCAGACATAACTCTATTGTTAGTTTTGCTAACATCAACGTAATCAATGCCCTGTTACCTCACTGAAACAAAGCAGTTCAATGCAGTGCTCTGTGCATGCCTGAATTGTGAAAAACAGCAAGGTCTCCTGCATCTGCACCCCCAGTCACCAGTGATAAACAGGACAAGGTGGAATGGTGAAGCTCATCACAAATAGAATGTTACTAGGTGAGAGAGCACATAAGACTCTTTGTATGAAGACCTACACCCATTACATAATATTTAGAGCATAAAAATCGTTAATTCAGCCAGCCTGGAAAGGGATGTCCACAAAATCTGTCTACCCAGTCTTCCTGTCATGGCTTCCACATTGGTTTGCCAGATCAAAGCTTAAGCAGTTGAGGAAAGAAATGTGATTAGTATCCCCTGAGAACAAAAATCCGTGAGGCACACTTCATCTCCTCTTCCCTGAGCTGAATCATATCTTACCCTAAGCAGTGTCACTGACTTGACAGGTACTATAAATAAGGCAATAATATAAAAAACAGTGGTCTATTATATTTTAAGATATGCATTCTAATAAAAGACTGTAATGTAGAGAAGTTAACATTTCCTAAAATAAAATAAAATAAAATACTAAAATCCAGAAATCTGAGTTACAAAACAAACAAAATCTATGTCTTGTATTAGTAGATTAAAGGCTAATTCTGTGACCAGATCAAAATATAGGTTTATTCTGACACAGGAATCATAGAATCATGGAATCAACTGGTTTGGTAAAGACCTCCAAGATCTGAATAGAACAGCCATGGCATGTTAAGCGGGTCTGCAAATTCTTTCAGTTTCCCCTTCATCCTCTCAGAAGAGGCTGGTAATTTGAATTAGTCTAAACTACACAGCACTATATCTAGATGCAAAATGGGAAAAAGAAATTAAGTTATACATGTTTAGAAGGCTTGGATGAAAAGCCAGATGTCCAGCCACCTCTAGTTTCTGCTTCCAAGAGAAAATGAGCAGGTAAAAAAACTGGTCAAATATCAGTGCCCTAAGTACAGGCAACCTGGGATGAAGAGCAAAATTGTTAGCCTTAAACCAAAGACCTGTGTATAAGTCTCAGTTTAGTCTGGACACTCAGTGAAGAACTAGAGAAAGAGTCTTTTCTCCATGCATCAATGTATTAAAATACATTTTCAAAACATCAATATGTTCACATCAAATTAGCACAAATTTGCAAAAATGTTTTCACTCTAGGTAAATTGCATTAATTACTCCAAGTGACTGAGCTGTCCTATAAATATAAAACTTATTCTACTAGTAAAATACTGACAATTCAAGCAAATATTTGCATGCCTCTGCAGAGCGTGTTTCAGTCCATTCTCCCTCAGTTAGAGGTCCATATGAATGTTGGGTACTGCACGTGGTTCAGATACCCAACTGCACGAGCATCCTTGCCAACACAGGGACAGAAACTGAGTGGACTAGAGATAGCATTTCCTCAGGCAGATAAAGTTCTGCAGGGAAAAACTTTTCATCCAAATCCCATCTTCATTCTCAAGTTCAAGCTGTGGCTTAGTAAAATTGATTCAGTTAAAGATTCTTCATACTGAAGAATGTCCCTCAACCATAGCAACTTGCCTAGAGGAAGACCTGGGCTTTCAAAATTTTTCACTGCACCAAACCTCTCCAGTGATAGACAATTTTTGACTTTTAGGTTCAGACAGATAAACATTTCAAACACAAAATGGGGAAGAATGCCAAAAAAGGAAAATGGCCCATGGTAAAATACCCTTGAAGACAAAGGTAAGCCTGTGAATGTGTTCCTACAGCAGTTGCTTTTCTCCATAAAAAATGCATCTATTTATTTTTAGGATAAATTACCAGGTATGCTAAGAACATTTACAGAATACCATGGACTAGTGATCTCAGATATACTCCACAGGTTAGGTCTATTAGTCAATTTTACCATAAAATTGCTTCAGTGGACAAAGTTCAAGATCTGTGACTATTACTCCATCAACAGCCTTCCAACTGATCAGCTGTTCTTGTGCTAAACAGTGTTCTCACAAGGCCAATACCTTCTGTTTCAGTTTGGTGAATACTGAAGCTTTTTCTTTGGCAGCTTGATCTTGCTCCATCATAACAACATGCCACATTGCTCTTGGTGGGAATTTGCGTATTTTTTCTTCTTTAGTGTTTTAATTGTACTGTAAGAAAGTTTTCCCTTCCCTGTAGCTATGTGGTAGACAACAAAACTGCAGGTGACATATCCACATTTCATAATGTATGCAAAAAAAGCCTTCCCCCAAAGACAAAAATTGTCTGCTGTGAATAAAAAATGGCATTGGTTAGACTTGTACCATCACTTCCAAGTCTCCCTGCACTAAAGCAAAAACCAGCTGTTTATGCCAATTTAGAAACAGTCACATCATGTCTAAATGTAGAAACCTGAGTGATCAGCTAAGATACAGATAAAACTGGAAATAAATAACTGGCTTGTTATATTTATGTAAAGGATGTTACAAAACTAAAGAAAGAGAAACACTTCTGCAAAAACAAGCTCTTGTGGAACTGTACACAAGAATACACAGAAAATGTTCTGCAGTTTCACAGGCTTAATAACATCTTCCATTTGTAAGCAACAGGTATTTTATATTAAGGCCACCAAATACCTGATAATAGCAAAAAATTTGCAGGCTGAATTATTAGTGCCTTAATTTCAATGACCTCCTTCCACATATTACTTCTGTGACACAAAGAAAAATGTTAATTTTTTAGAGAATGGGTAGATAATTTGACAGGAATGACAGGATATAAAGAAACAGCATTTTTTTGGTCAGAAAGACATTTAACTGAGCAAGAGGTTAGAGAACAGCAATTAATTGCTTAATTGTTTTGAAAAGACAAGCACTAAAAAGTATGACCTTTCATTGACTCCTTGCTGCAATGGTACATTAATTATGGCTGAATTGTAATGGGTCTCCTGTGGGAAGACATGACATTCACATTAATACCAGACAAGTTTACCTCAGTCATGGCTTTTATAACAAATGCTTAATGCTAAATTAATGGATCATTTGGCTCTCAGTCTGAGATATCCAAAAGTCTTAATAGAATTTTTCTCTGTGAAGTATTTCTTGCATTTAAAAAAATAGTATTTCTCACAGTTCAAGGATCTGGCAGAATATAATTCAAAAACATACTGAAAAGAAGACAAAAAGGGGAACTTAGGTAGACTGCAAGAGTCTTTTTTTCAATCTGTCAGTTATTTTTCTTCGAAGTGTTCTCAACAGTAGACAACAGATTTCGCAAAGTTCAGTGCTTTGGTCCAGGAAAGGCAAGGAACAAGTCTAGGACTTGGATAAAAAAGACCCTGATGGAGATCACACTGTATTCATGCAACCTGAAGGTAATGGTGCTGAGGAGTAAAACATGACAATGTGAGGTGCAAAGAGATGATGTGACACAGAAGGTGTGCCCATTTCTACAGTTGACTCATCTGGGGGTTTTTTTATGGCTTTATCCTTCAAACTTTACTGTGCTCTAAATCAGCCACAGCAGACTTGCCAGACTGTCAGAATAAAGAGATTACTTTATCAAGGAGCTGGGAAAACAAGGCATATGCACACTACCCAGACTCTCCTTTAGGAAAACTTTTTCAAAAAGAAGAAAATCCATCTGAGAAAATCTTCTGTCCTCTTCTGATCATTCCTGCATGTCCTCTACAAACATGAGGCCAAATATTTTCAGCCTAATGTAGAAATAAGGACAATCTCTACCTCTAGAGAATAGTCACTCAGCTGGAAGAAGAGATTTTGGGGTGTGCTGTTAAAGCACAGAGGATCCAGTACTCACCTCTAAATGTGATATCAATTATTAGGTCTGGCTGCTCCCAAATGTCACCCACAACAGGGCAGGCAGCCTCCGCAAAGTCTAAGACCAGCAAATACTGTAGTCCCAAGTCTGCACCTCCCTTCATGGCATTTAGTCAGGGACTTGTTTCACAAGCAGC
>NW_008686412.1:65757-66529 GCF_000695815.1 Acanthisitta chloris
AGCTAACTGAAAGGGACTAGAAAATGCAAGAGTAACCAAGGCATCTTCTGAACTCTTGAAACAATTGCGCACTATGACTTTACATTTCTTGTGCCTAAAACCTCTTCAGAATACATATGTTCTGCCTGTATCTTTTATATTGGAAAGCTTTCCTTGTAGCATGACTTTTTTTTCCCATCCACCAGCATCACACCATAAATCTATGTCGAAGTGGACACATCTGCAGAGAGTAGATCCTCCCCATAGAAACACTGGCAGGGTTTTTAGTATCTATTTTGAAAACCACCTTTTGAAGCATACAGATTCTTTCTGTTTGGTAAGTGCTTGCTTTCCTCCTCCAAGGCATAGCACTGAAGCCAGGATGTGTAGCCCATCTAAACAGTCTTCAAGTGTTCATGAATTACATATTTTGACACACTAATGAAGAAGCATTTGGGCTAAAATTCCACCCTAGCACAACCTGAAGGAGAGCTGAAGAATGTAACCCACCATCTGTGTGAGCAGCTAAGCCCTTGATTGGACTCTTTTGTGCTGCAGAACATCTGTGGCACAAGAGGAGGTTGGCACAGGTGGCCTGGACACAGTAATACGGTTCTGCAATAATGAGGGTGTGCTACTCTTGCTTTAGCAGCCAGCTCACGTGCTTCCAGAGAGCTGACTTCTCTCCTAAAAAACATTCACAAATTCTGTATTTCTGTAAGCAGACAACCAATTCCTAAATGAGAGTTTAAGGCTCTAACTTAGAAGTGACTGTCCTGGTTTTAGCCAGGAT
>NW_008686413.1:0-75900 GCF_000695815.1 Acanthisitta chloris
GAACTTTTTATTCAGTTGCTCAAAACTGAAATTGATGTTTCAATAAGTTTCAAAACCCTCAGTGAGTTTTTTATTCTTTAACATGGAATTCAGAACCCCTAAATGTCATCTAAGACTAAGACACCTCCATGTTATAAGTGGTGGATCTTATTGTATATTCATTGTATTAAAATTGATATTGTGGAATCTTTAAAATTTATTTTGGATATTTCTGTAATATTTTGAGTGTACTGGCACAGTTTGCTCTCTTTATTCCAAGTTGCTGATATTTTTCATTTATGAATAAAATGTGTAGAATGCTGTTAAGCCCCATAGACTGTTTAGCAGAATTAAAATTGTGTTATTGAAGATCAGGTTCTCTATAGATTGATTCAGATTCATTGATGTACCAGGCATAGTGCCAATTTCTGCCAGCAGAGAATTTTCTCCTCGTTTAAGGTTCTATCAGCTACTTGTATTGTGCCCTTTTCTGTGTGCCTCCTCTAAATGCTCTTTCATTGTGTGATTATGGAACATTATGTTACCTAGCATAGATTAATACATTAATATCAAGGAATCATCCTTTGACTGGAAATGTCCATAGACATGGTTTGTTTCTGTATATTCATAGTCTTTTGAATGATAAAGCAACCCTAGAGTGAACATACATATTTCAGGTAGTAAAAAAGTTAGTGTTTTCTTATCTGAATCATCTTCAATAATATTTTCCTATTGTACCAGTTCCTAAATATGTTTGTCTTTATCTCTGTCTTCCATGTCTGCTTTGCTTGTCTTTTGATATTTGAATTGATAGGGTTGTGAAACCTATTATTAACCTTTCCCTGTTGGTTATTTATGCTGTTCCTTCCAGATGATCTCACATGTGAGGAACAGAGAGAGTCAGAGGCTTGAATTCTCACAAAAATTCACGTTCTTCACGTTACAGTCAGTACAGGGCTGCTCTCTCTGTGACCTTTCTTCCTTTATTGCAGTCTCTTCTGCTCCTCAGCAAGGCAGAAAGATACCTTTGCAATGGGACATGCTCAAATTGGCTTTGCTTTTATAGCCTGTCATCCATATATGCAAAGCTTTGTGAACTTCAATTTCCAAATTTTCTTGTCTCTAGCAATCTGCTTAGCTACATCTGTGCTTGCACAACAATTAGAAATTAAGGCATGATGCCCTAAAGGGATTTGGTCAGAGATATGAAGCTGTTTTAATATTCTCCCATACCTACAATTCTTTCTCAGTCATACCATAACTTTCATTGTAATACACTCCAAGGCCACTTCGGGTTGCTTTGGAGAGCCTTGAAAGGCAACAGTATGAGCATTAGCAATTCATGTGAACAAAACCTTCTAATAGTTATGCTGGAAATTTTGAAATATTTACTGAAAAACAGTGGAGACAAAACTGTCTTTTGAGCACAAAAAGAAAAATCAGTAGGCTGGTACAGAATTCTTTTGAAAAAAAACCCCTAAACCTCATTGTTTGTTTTCTGGCTGATGATACTGTAACAGCAATTAGAGAATGATGGAAAGAAAGGAGAAAGCAAGCCTGAAATGAAATCTTTTAAACATTTTATTGCAAGTGAGTAAAAACTAGGAAGCCTTAAGAATTATATCAACAAGAAGGCATACAGGTGAAAAACCCACATTCATTTAACCATCCTTATACAAGAAGGCATACAGGTGAAAAACCCACATTCATTTAACCATCCTTATACAAACACTTCATAATTCAAAATATAAGTGACTGGGGAAATAACAACACTCTACTTTCTGTCTATGTGAGTGTTAATCACAATTGTAGGTAATATTACTTGCAGTCAGATATTCTTATTTCTAAGTAATTGGTGACTGTCCTGCACAAAATCTGTATCTTCTTTTCCCCCAGCTTCCCCACATCAGCAGAATATGGAAAGAGTTGCTGTGCCTCGGTAAGCTGCCTAGTGTTTTCTGCAGCAAATACTGCAGGGGAGAAAAAAAAAGACACACAAAAAAACCCTTCCAAACTAAACCAGTCAGTGATCTTCGACAGGACTTGCAGAGTCAGGATTAGTTATCATGCTGTTAGTGAATAAGTAGTATATCATCATGAATCAATACCTTATCAAAGCTATCCAAACCCCCTAGGATCGAATAGTATACACAGCTGGCAGAGTATAAATCAGGTTACTGGATTTGCAATGGACTCTTTTGTAGTGCATTCATTGTCATTGGAAATGCAAATGTATTCTTACTGCTTCACAACACAGGTTTTTTATAAGGGTAGCCAAGCAAAATGAAGAACTATCAAGTTAAGTGTTATGTAAGTTAGGTTTTACACAGGCAGGGCTTGATGACATTCTCCCTCCAGTATATAAACATTTAACTGAAATAATGACTGGGCCATTAGCAATTAGCTCGGAGAGGTTTTACAGGACAAAAGGAGAGTCCCCTAAGAGTGAAGATGGGAAGAGATAAATTGCTACCTTAGAAAAGAAGAGAGGCCACAGGGAATTACAGACCTGTAAGCCGCATTTTGCTAACAGGAGATATTCCAAAGCAAACTGAGAAACATTCAGTTTGTAAACACCTTGGGGGGAATAAATTCAAATTGATAAGGAACAGCCATGTCTGTTAGTCATGATAGAACTGGCTCAGTGAATGGCAAAAGCAGAAGATATAATAGTTCTAGTTTAAAATGTACTGCTGAATTCTTCAAATATCCAAAAAGTTGTTAAAAACTCAGTGATCAATTCCCCCCAGAGGTAGGAAAGGAAGAATGATTAAGCCAATTTGGCCACTACATATGTGTATACAGGTTGATAGTAAGGTAATTGTTTCCACACACAAAGACAGATTTTTCACTTGCTTAACAAAGGCTACAGAGATTTTCAAGTACTGATAGACAGATATCTGTCAGAAATAGTAAAGGTAGTCAGTCCTGCAATATAATCAGGAAGTAGATTATATGACTCATGCTTTCCCACCCTTATATCTCTGCTTTCAGAGGAAATATTTTTTGCATTGTCAGGCCTCGCTAATTTACAATGAAATCAAGGAGCTCTATTTCCCACCTCAGTGGGATATAAAGTTCCTAAAATAAAGGTGAAAGTAACACAATAAATTATGGAGTTTCAATCATATCATTGTGGACCTCGAGTGAACAAGGACCGTATTATATTTGGGGATCTGCCACTGCAGCCTTTTGTAGACATGTGCTGTTTATACATCATATTAGCAGCATTAGCATCATTTTAGCAGCATTACACATCATTGTGCCTATGTGCACTTTGGCTTAAAGCAGTTTGTAGGATATTCTGGTCACAAAAGTGTCCAGAGTGACAGCATCCCTTTCTTGAGCTTTCTCCCTGTATGAAATTCTAAGGTGTCTGTATTGCTGATCTCATCTGTTTGTAAAATACAAGGTTTATAGCAAAAGTAAGAGAAGTTTATATAACAGGGCTTAGAGTCTATGATCAAGTTGCAGCATTGAAAGCAAAAGTTTGCAAACAAAATCAACATGATGAGCATCATGCTTGTTAGTTATACAGCTGGATTTTAGTGCTTAATCTGCATCCCAAGTATAAAAAAAAATAAAAATCTGGGGTATTAGGATTAGCTCCATCAGAAATGCTGAAGAAACCTGTATTCTTCAAGGCAACACTCACAACCTAAAGAAAGCCTGAAAGGCCTGTGTGCCCAGTTATGCATGGTCTGTAATGGTCTGGGCTTCCTGCAGCTCTAGTGAAACTACTTGAGTTTCTTGTTTAAGTTTTCATAAGCTATAACTTCATTTTAATATATAGCAACCAGCTACAGTGTTTTCAGTTCTAGATACCTTTTTTCACGCTTTTTTTTTTTTTTTGGACTTTTGCAAATTCTGACGCAATTTTTATTGCTAAGGTTTCCAATATCCTTGAATTTGAAGGGTGGGATTGTAAAAATAATATCATTGTTCTCTAAAAAACTTAGCTGTTCAGATGCCTCTCACACTTCATAATACTGTTCATATATATATGTGAGACATCCTTGCAAGTGGTCTGATGGTTCCTGCTCTACTGCTCTCCTTGTAGTCTGGAATATCCATTTCACACTCTACAGAGTTAAGTGTCAGCTGCTATTTTATTCATTATGCATCAGGCACACTTATTCCATTACTTCAGAAACCATGGTGAGTTACTAGATGTCAGTGGAGAGAGGTAGTGACGAGTCTATTAGCATGATGTCTTGCTTGGGCCTGACTGTGGGAGCAACTCATTTCTTCAGCATGTTTTATATGTGGTCCTTCACCATGTGCTCATCTCTAAGCTCTTGAATTGTGTTTGCTACTATTGAATTTTTATTAAGTAGACATAATTACAATTAAAGTAACAATTCAAGTCACTTCAGCAAACGAGTGCTAGCGGAGTCAACCTTATAACTAATTGGCCACTGGAGAATATTAGTGTAGTATGAAATCATTGCTTGAAAAACATTTTCTTTGTACATTGAAAAGCAGACACAGCAGATTTAAGTAAGTGCAAATTTTACCTGGTCTATGACAAATGATGCTGAAAATAATACATAAACAAAAAGTTCTCAAATTACAAGATATAACATTTAAAAAGCATAAAAAGGAAAATACTGACACATAAAAAGACAGACGTAGAAAGACAATATGAAAATTAAATTATATTGATTCCAGCTGGCTGTTGTAACACCTGTTAATAGGTGTGGAAAAGTTTCTTGTCTTAAATTGAAATACTTTTTTTTTAATAAATAGAAAAACAAGACTATTATGTAACATATCATCTAAATTTACAGCTCCAATATGAATAGATACAGGTTTAATATTTGGAATGCATTTTATGCTTTTCTTTTTTGGCATTTTTAAGACTCACAGTGCTGATTTTAACTTTGTGTAAGCTTTTGTAGTTTGTAGTCTATCATGTCACTATTATTCTTATTGGATTTTGTTTGCTTCATTAATAAAGGTCAAATTCTAAGGCAGCATTTCAATTGAAAAGTCTCCCAACAGTAGAATCTATCATGGCAATGATTGATTTGCCACAACTCATGGAAATTTCTGCTTTCTTGATGTTACAGTTGGCAGTGGAGAATATATTATTTTTGTAGCTATCAGCTAGTCATGTACTTTAATACACATGACTTAACTGCTTTATGTGGAAAAATGTAGCTACTCTAAAGAGTATATTGCATTTTATGAGAGAAAAACTAACATAAATTAATTCTATAGTCCTTAATTTTATAAATAGTGATTTAGGGAACTAAACTGCTTGAATTACTAAAAAATTCATGGCAATCTTATTGCTTTCAAAGTGTTCTTGAAGTTGTAAATGGTCATAAAAGAGTGAGAATGGGAAAGTCTCCAAATGGCAGATATGATATTTCTGAGCATTTCAAAGCATCCTGTTCTCTGACATTGCAGTAAACATCCTTGGAAAGCGATTGCATCATTAACAAACTTAGTTACCTGTTCATTTCTGATAATTGGTACCATATTAACTAAGCAACTCAGTGTGCCTATTGCACTAAATCCCTCAAAATACTGTTGTGATGTAGAACTAATTATAGCACTTTTAAGAACAGAGCACGAAGAACTAGTTTTGTGCCTGGGACGTTCTGTGATGAGTTTTTGGCTCTAGGTCTATCGGATCATATAATAGACTACACCAGAACACCTATTAAATTCCCATTTGAAATTTGCTTGTGTGTAAGCCAAGCTGCAGAAGGGAGATAATGTGCACATGAATATGTTCCTAGAAAACTTTTGAAAACTAGCTGCTAAGCATCTGTTGGCCTGTCTTTGCATCAAGGATTTAGCAGAGAAGATAAGGACTACACAGGTGATATATGGATATAAAGCATATGTATAACATAAGAGCCAAGACTGAGGTCTTGAAATTCTCTACCTGTTTCTTTTGGTCTTACTGTGTCTAGTCTAGACTCCTTAGCCTAAAGGTCAATCCTAACCCCAACAAGAAGGTTTAATTTACAGAAGTCCTCAAAACCTAAAGGCATGCTCAGATCACTGCCAACAATACAATGATGCAATGGCAGATTGTTTGAAGAAGGGTTATTAGTGTTGTGATGATTTCTTTTATGCAGTTGATGTAACTAAAGTTCTGTAATTCAGGCAAGAGTATTTGCTTTGTGAAGAATTTGCTGTATCCTATGAACTTGCATAACTTGTGTGAGTTTCTATCTCATTCAGCAGCTATCTGCCAAACCCCTGCATTCAACAGCCAGAATTTGTACTCAGTTACAAGAGACTGTTGGGAGGGTTCTTCTCTATCATAAACAACTTAACTTTTCTTTTTTCCATTTACTTTTTAGCACAATTATCAATGGCAGAACAAATCATATAGTCAATGAGCAAGAAAATTTAGGTGGATTATTTTTTACTTGTGGAGGAGGATGTTTCTAAACGTCTGTTATGAGCACATAATGTTGAAAGGTACTTTGATCTTGTCTTTCCTTTTTTTGAAAGAATAGCTGTTAAATAGTCCTGTGTCTCAACACAGTTTCTGTTCTAAGGGAGCATTATCCAAGTGTAATGTAAAAAAAATACATTACTGGCTACTGATTGATGAAGATTATTCTAGTGCTGCAAAGAACTGCAGTATCCTGTTATGGTATCTTGGTGAGACAGCAGAACTGTCACTCCTTAATCAGTAATGCTGTAGTGTTTTGTACATTTTTTTCCAGCAGCATTTCATAAATGTTGATGAGCATATCGTCATCATCACTAGCTGGCAAGAGCTTGTGTCTTTGTCTGTATGATAGGTACAGAATTAAAATAGAGTTCTACTACAGGAAAGATAGGAACAGAACTTCTTGGATTTTGATTCCTGTCAGAAACAGTGCATGACAAAAGAATATAGGAGTAAAAATATGCTTTCTCCATGTAAATTTAGGATCTTAAATATCTTTATCGTGTTCTCTACAGCAAAAATTATTTTAAACTGGAGTTGACTTTCTTTCCCATGCCTATTTTTAATGCAGGAATACTTTTGAAACCTGTTTTGGCTGTACTTCAAGGAAGGTGTCAGCATTGTCTAGAATGGAGTAAAGAAACCTGAGAATTCAGAACTTTTGCATATAATCATATCTCTACCAATGACTCATTGAGTACTTGAATGAACAGCCAACATCTCTGTGTCCTCAAATGTCAAGCAGTTTATAAGATTAGATTGAGCACTTAGAATGAACGCATCTTTTGAAAAAATTATTTATTTTTATTTGTTTTTAAATTTGAGGGAAACATTTCACCACAGAGATGATGGAATGAATTAAGAATCTATAATTTGTCAGGGACAATGGGCTTATGGCTGCAAGAAAAGCAGATTCCAAAACTTTTACCTTCATCTAAAGATGAAACTTTGATGATAAATCCAGTCTACCAATGCCTTTTAATCTCACTATAGAAGAGACTTGTCGTAACTTCTGAGATAATACTTGTTTCTGCTGTGGGGTGTTGTAACTGAATTGGTGAAGCATCTTTAGAAACACTGTGAAATTAAGAAGTACTCACAGAAAAACAGTGTTAAATGTTGCAAAAGATAATAGATTCAGTATTAAGTCAAAAGATGGAAACCAACATGAAACATAAAAGCTAAAATACACAGTGATGAAAGGCACAATGAAGTTGTGTATCTTATCTAGCAATGCATGAAATTCTTTTCAACATATATGGATAATGGGATCAACCATGTGGGAAATACCCGTGAAATAGATTTCATATTGCTGAATTTTTAAATATGATATTGAAAAACCACTTTGAAAGTATATAAATTTAAAAAGAGACAAATATATAACAGCTCATTAGTCAAAGGCCAACATTTAAAACAACAGTAACCAGACTTTGTATTTTGGGTATCCAGTACAAAACACCTTAAAATAGTCTGATTTCTTTCTTTTGCATTAGTTTATGATGATGCTTTTAAGAAATAGCTGTTTGAGAGATTGAAATATTCAGGTTTGAAAAAAACCTAGACAGAATCTGAGAATTTTAGCTTAGTGTTCCCAGGAATGTAGTGATTAACAGAATTAAATTAATGATTCAGTCTAGAATGACACTGAGAGACTCTATTGCATCTTTCACAAATTGTCAACAATTTATGCTAAACTTTCTTCCTCTTTGGTGTTACAGAGTATATTGGATCAGTTTGTGTGGTTTTGTTTAATTTAATTGTACACTTGAAATAACTTTTGTAGACTGTCTAAGATACAAAAATTGAAGTACCTAGTGTGTACATACAGGTTTTCAGTGAAAATTCGGTTGCACTTGGTTGCATCTCATGTTGGTTTTTTGTTACACTACCTGAATAAGTGAGAGATTTAAAGTAGCAGATCAGTTCGGGTCAAAATCAGATGACCAAACTACAGCTTGAGGTTGATTTTCATTGCACTGTGGTGCCATCACAACTTTAGTGAAGAAGTCAGAAACTTTCATTTGCTCAGAGGGCTCCCAGTGTGGCAAGTCACAGATGAAGGTATCCTTTGAGCTTTGTTCTCTAATCATTGTCATCCACTAATGAATTCCTAGTCCTCTTATTGCTGGTAATAGTACAAAGCTATGTTGGAGGTCAACAGGCAGTGCCAAGAAAACTTCGGAATAGATTTTGGTAAATGTTACTGTTGCAAGTTATCTGTCATATTCCTCTCTAAAACTCTACTATGGGACCAGTTACAGGATAAAAATCTATCTTAAGCATATTTTATGTTTATGTTGCATTTTCTATAGACTTTGCTGAGAAGAACTTATTCTTTGCCCTTGCTTAAAATTGCAGTTCTCAATCAAGCCTTCCCCTTTCACAGGTACAGTTTGGATTTTAGAGTGTGGTTCAGAAGTATTTCTATTAGACTCAGTAGCCAGTGGCTCCTGGAGTTTGTTCTTCCTTAACAATTTGACTTTTTTCTATTTTACCAGCTGAGATAAAAGTTTCAAAAGAAAAGGTACTTCAGACAACTTATTTTTTTCAGTCAGCTTCAATAAGTTTCCTTCTGCTCTTTTCTTTTGATTATATTTCATAGTAGAATGTTAAAAAATCATTCATGAAGTTGCATCAGTCTTAGAAAGATCCATTGAAGCATAGAAACCATAAAAGTAATCAGGAGTCCAAACAATTTTCAACACCTATGGGCAAGTACAGTAAATATTTGGATGTTAGGCAAAAAAGTTATGATTATGGGGTTTTTTCTTTGTATCAACCATTTTAGCTTCCAGTTTGTGAAAACAAAATATATACATCATTATCTCACTGTTTATAAAATTATTGTAGGGATAATCTGTAGAGCATTGAATGCAACTTTTGTATGGCCCAAACTCATATAAAGATATCTTGAAGCAAAGAATATTTTCATAGCACATTACATAATAGACTAGGTGTGAAATTAGTTTTATGGTGAATGGACACCCTGAAGGTTGTTAGCCTTTTATTATGTACAGCTTCTTTTATATAGCTATATTAATATTTTTCCATAGATAATAAAGTACACTTCAATGAATGAATTAATCTTATAGTATATAGACAAATTCCTAAACATCTCTTCAGCTATTTTCACACTGTTATAGTCATAATCAGATATAAATTTGCATAATCTACCTTTATAAAAAATACTAAGATGTCAAGAAAAAGAATAAATTTTTTTTGTCCAAGTTGAAGTTTTACATTTGT
Organism: Acanthisitta chloris; assembly: GCF_000695815.1. Taxonomy (NCBI): domain Eukaryota; kingdom Metazoa; phylum Chordata; class Aves; order Passeriformes; family Acanthisittidae; genus Acanthisitta; species Acanthisitta chloris. The sequence continues at coordinate 9,647 of NW_008686413.1, forward strand.
GCCAGTTCTATGGTTAGTGTTTCTCAATAAATCTCTGATGTATCATTGTACTTTACTGACAAGACTGGGGATTAGGAGGAGTTTTAAGTCATCTTCTATTGTTACAGAGTTTATCTAATGTTCTTATGGGGCCTTGTCAGTGCTTCTGCAAAGCTTTTGAATATATCTCCCCAAGCTTCTCTCTCCCAAGAGAAATGCTTTTGCTGTCTGTGTTGTTCATTAAAGCTGAATTTCAGTTGCAGGCACACATAAGAAGCCACCTATGTGCTTTTTGAAGTTGTTTAATCTGGGCATTTGTGTGTAAAGTAGTTTCAGAGAAAATTATTTCATCTGAGTATTCTGATTATATAGCATAAAAATCTCGAAAAGCTCAAAATAAGCAGAGCATTATTTTCCAGTCAAAGCCCAAATTTGCTAAATTATGAGATTGCTTTTGTTTTGTTCCGCTGGAAAGTGGCTATTTGCTTGGACAAAGCAATTTCCTGTACATACAATATCAGTCTAAACTTTTTAGCTGTAGCAGTATAAGCTTGTAACAAATCTAATAGTTCAGTATTCAGAAATTAAGCAGTTGTGTAGCAGATAAAAGATTTTGCTTTCTTCTCTACCTGATTCACATTTAGGTATTAAACCATAGCTCATCTTGGCACCTTCTGTCACTTCTTTGCACAGATCTTCCACTTCTGATGTTACACCAGCAAAACTGCAGTCTGGTCATGAGAGAAACCCTGCAATGGAATGGATTCAGTTTGCTTATATATATAAGCAATGCATATGTGTGTATATATGCTGTGTACTGCAACATCAGTTATGCTGACAGAAGGACACCCCAGAGAGGGAGATGGGCTGGCAAGGTGAGTGATGCTGCAGTTGGCACAAGAGCTGAAAGCAAGGCTTGTCAAGCTAGTCCTTTCAGTCTCAGTACGTCTGCCCATTCTGTGATGGCACTTGAAGTGGTTTCATACTGTTGTAATGGGAACACTTAAAATCTCAAATTCAACAGTTAGAAAATCATTTCTCATTGATTTCTGTTACGTGTTTTAGCTCCTTGACCTAGATTTATATCCAGTTTCCAAGAGATATCAATGTAAGTTGTTTCTGAAGAGTTCACAGAGAGTATGCACTCAGCATTTTAGAATTTTTCAGTATGGATTGCTAGCTGAGCATTAACTTTGCCTTAGTAGTTGCAAAATAGGTCACAGATAATAACTATAAACCATAACCATTTCTACTTAGGCCATGTAATTTCCTATTAAGGTGCTGGCTGAGTGGTTTCATGACATGTCTAATCTTTAATTGAAATATTTACTGTTAATTTGGGAGCATCTCTTGCTATAAGTTGTTTCATATTCTTTCTGTAATTCCTCTATACTGATATAAATCTGATTATAAGAAGGTTCTGCAGAAACTCCTCTGGGGAAGACTGAAACAGTCAAAAGCAGCACACTTCTCTACCTTGAGAAAAAATTGCAAAAGGCAGTGCTGTCCAGAAAGCAGGAGCAGTTTGGGCTTGTACTCACTCAGTGCATACCTTTTGACAGTCTTTGCCTCAAGGGCTACTGTCGAGGCTCCAATGAAAATTAAAACTGACCCTGACCAGTGGAACTCCTAAGAAAGGAGAGGCAGATTTGTCTTTTCTGTCTTGAGAGTGATTTGGTGTTGGTTTGCATTTCCACTTCCCTGTACAAACTACATGAATTCACCCTACAATTGTAGATGTCTCAATTCAAACACCTAAATATTATCTTAACTGAATTTCTCTTTTTTAAAGGGCCTTACACAGTGGCTAAGGCAATCCAGGAGAATGGGTGCCTGAGAGAATGTTATTCCATGTTAGCCTTTTATATGCTTTTTTGCAAGAGATGTTTTACCATTCTATGGAGGGAGAGGGGGGAAACAAAACACAAGTAAAATCTAACTTTTTAAGGGATTTTTAGGAATTTTTTATTATTTTTCTCTTTGTAGAAGTGTTTTTCAGTTGCATAGGATACTTCAAAAAACCTGTAAGGACTCTGTACCTACTTCTAAAATAAGTGAATCTAAGTTATCTTCACATAAAAAAAGTGGAACAAAAAATCTGTTTTGACTAGTGCTTTTAGAGCAATGATAGAATATTCTATATCAAAAGATGCATTCACATAGTTAAAATGGTCTGATGACATGGGGAGAAGAGGTAGGGGAAATTGTTTTTATTAACAGCGTGTATCTGTTGGAGCTGAAATGGCCTTTTGAAGTCTTAAAATCTCTAGTGAAAAAGTTAAGAAAAACAAGAGAAATATTTCATTTCAAGCTTTTTTTCAGAGAAGAAAAAAACCAAAATGTCTGCACAGATGTGAAAGTTATTTGTGGAATAAATACTTTTTCCTGAAAGTTATTTATTAAATAAATTAAATCACTTTCAGGAAAAAAAGTGTTTGCACAGGTAAGAGTAATTAATTTAGTAAGTAGCCTAGGAGATAAGTCTATAACAAAATATCTTGTTACATTGATCCCTTTGAGCACTGCACAACTGTGGTGGAATTTGCAGGTTCTGTTCCAATGATGGTACAAAATAGTCTGTCCATGGTGTGACAAGATTAAAAAGGGTAGTGAATATATTTATAATTAGTTTTATTTAGTCATTTTTGCTATGAATATTATGTATATTGGACTATATAAAACAGTATCTGGTTTTGTTTTTAAATGGAAAGCAGTGACAGGAGGCATGTGATGCTATTCTATGTCTGTTCCTGAGTTTGCTACTGGTTCCTGCATGATTTTAAAATGTTAGATGTGAGTTTATAATCTTTTGCTCTAAAAAGAAAAAATCCCACATATTTTATACATTTTCAGGAAATACATTATTCTCTCAAGTGCTTTTTGAGTTAGATACCCACATACTGTGTTCATTTCTTTGAACTCATCCATTGCAGTGAGTTTAAAACTAGATTATAAATCATTAACTTTCACATCAAGCAGTCAGTACTTAGGATTTCTGGGCATTGGGAAGATTCTGACTTGCCTAAGGATGTCATTTAAGGCAAATCTTAGAAGGCAGAGAACCATACTAGGGGAAGAGGTTCATAAAACTTAACTAACAGTCCCAAGCATCACTGCAGAATTCAACTTTTAACCATTTAGTGAAAAAGTTACAGATCTTTCCAGTTGTTAACCTAAGTGGTAGAAATTTTCAGTGCATGATTCATTGTATTTTAAGTTGCTTTATATAATATCTTTTTACAGCAAATGTAGTTCTTTAGCCTGAAAAAGGCTGGGGATAGAGGAGAGGAAAAAGCACCAGAACTTCTAATTAAGTTTTTGATAATTATACTGATTTAATTTTCTCTAGGAGTACATTCATTGCACTTAACTTTGAATATGTGTTATTCAGTTCAAAAGCCACGCAGTGTTTATGTTTAATAAATACGAAATCTATTAATATTTGTATTTCTGTGTTATAAATCAGCCAGTACTCAGGGAGAATGCTATCTTTAACAGAACTGGTAATAAAATAAATGAGAAATGAAAGACCTGAAATTAATACTCTATAATTAATTCTAGCCAGCTTCTTTTCATAGCAAGATTGCAAATTTGAATGAAAATATTGGATTATTTTTTAAAGTTTTTTTTCTTTTTAACATTATAAACAGAAAAACATGTTGCACACAGAACCTTGCAGACTTCCTGAAAGCCTGACCAGAAGAATGTGAGGCTGATAGAAAACACCTCAGAATTTAATGTAAGCTGTAGGGACTGTGTACTGAGCTGTGGAGCTCTACAGCTCAGTCTTTTCAGATGTTCACAGTGATCATCCAATAAATGGAGGTTTGATTGATCTGAAATACTGTGGGGCTACGTAACCAATTATTAAGTGATGTTGTGCTGTGTCCTCTCTACCTGATAAACAGAGGGGCTGCTGGAAAGCCTAGTTCAGTATTCTAAGCAAAGGATCACTCTCAGCATTGCTGTTGCTGGTTGAACCAAGCAGTTACCTTTTGCACAATCATTCTTTGTTAGACTCTATACATACTCCTATTGTGAAGAAACACAGAGTGCTTTCTTGGCTTTGTTCTTTCTTTGGTGTCATTTGGGTGCCAAAAGGATATTCAGATTGAAAATCTGCTCTTTGTGTATGAAGAAGTTTGAATCTAAACTAGCAGCTTCTAATAATGTCTAAGAACACCTACTGTGAGACAGTGAAGCTTTAGTCATGGGAGACTAAAATTTTCAATAAAAATGCAGGACAATTCTCAATAGCACATCAGGTATAAGGGAGAGCAGAGAGAACCATGTTGTGTAGTAAACAAAATAATAATGATTGAGGTGACTGTTCTCCTAATAAATAATAAATCAACAAGAGAGTTCACTCATAACAATACTATTTAGGAGAAGAAGAGAGACTCTCTCTGTAAAATAAGGATTTTGCACAATGTGAACAATTTAACACACCTCTCAAGATTTTGCTCTACTTGATCAAAGAGAATTTTATGATCAAAGGTGCTTTTTAGAGATGTAAAGGAGCAGTGAGAAAATAACCTTTATTGAGTGAGCATAAACTCAATATGTAATTCATGACCTCTAACAGAATAAAATCCTATATTGTGGACAAAAAAAAAATTAGTCTATATCTATCCTAGTACACATTAAGGGGAAAAAAGGCACCTTTTTTCTTTTATAGGGAGAAAGAGAATGGGACAGCCTTGAGAGAGATATTCAAGAAAATATATTTGAAGTGACTAGAAGAAGAAAAGAGCAGGTTTGGATTTGGTTTACTTTTGTTTTCCCACCACTGATGATTTTTCACAGTTAGAAGGAGAAAGAGGCTGTAGAAGATGAACTGGTAAAAGCTCAGCTTTCCATTAGCCTGAGTTAACGAGAAAATAGTGCTGTTAGAATTTTAGAGAAATCACCAAGTAAACAAGAATTAACATGTGTGTGAAGGTTCAAAGTTTGGCTAAGGATTCTTGGTGCAGCGCTCTGCAAGGAAGGACACTTTTCAACCTCTGTGAAACCTAAAATGATGGAAGTAATCTCAAGTAATGAGTTGTATGATTTTATTTTCACTTATTCTAAAATTAATCACTATCAAACAAGTGAAAAAATCTCAAATACTCTCTCGGTAAAATGCACCTACAAACAAAGAATTCATGGGCCAGGTAGGATTTCTTTTGAAAGAAATGAAAATGTTTCCATCTTCATTATATTAGCTAGTGCTGACAGACAGGTACAGGTGACATTTGTTTGTGTGATCCAGATGTAATTCTGAACAGAAGCTAGTGCTGACAGACAGACACAGGTGACATTTGTCTGTGTGATCCAGATGTAATTCTGAACAGAGCAGACTAGATTTAAACCTGCTGTACATACTAAAAGAAGCTCTGTTCACCCATGAATTGATGCCCTTAATGCATTGCTGAATTCCCCAGTTCCTTTCTGGCCTTTGTTAGTTGTGCTGTAGGGTTATTCACACCATACTATCGTCAGAAGAGTACAACCCTGCTAGTTTCTGTTCCTATGCACACTGTTTCTGAAGAGAACTCCTCACACCTGGGCTCTTGGGATGTGGCAGGTGTTTGTTTGACTATACAAAGAGCAGCACACTCCTCCTGCAGCCTTTCCCCCTGCTCCAATAATAGAACAAACAGAAAACCATGCCTATCTTCCTCTTGAAGCCACTTATTTACTACTTATTACATGGCACATAATATTCCATCATTGTTTTATCAGGTCTCTTCAAATAATTTATTTTTTAACAAGGTTTGTATGACATAATTCATGACATAATATGCATCTGAAAAGTTATTTTCTCAGCTTACATACAGGCAGAACCTTTTGTTATTCACATCCTTGTGTGGATTTGACTAACTTACATGCACAAACCCACTCTGTGGAACATCTTAGTGCAAGAAACATTTCCCCATTAAATTTGCTGAGATGAATTCTGAGTGGAGTTGAACCTGTTAAAAAAAATTCAAAATAAGAACTGATGAATTTTGAGTGGCTGCTGCTTAAATATATAAAGAAAAAGTATATAAAATTAATTCTTTTATTTCCAAGGCTATTGTAATAATTAGTTGAAAATAATGCTTAAGACAATAGGCTGATTGTCTCAAGAGAAAGATTTTAGGGATCTCAGTGGTTTAATGATTTAATATCTTACCAGCTGAAAGGTCAAAATCACAAACTATCTAGCAAAGAAACAGTGTATATTCTGATTTGTGGAAGGTTATTAAGTGCCAAAACTTTAATTGCAAAGGAAGCTTTATACCATTAGCAGTGTGTGGAAACACATGCCACCCATCTCCTGGATAGGTGATCTGAGGAAAGAGAGCAGGTGAAAGGCTTGTTAGGCTGACAAGCCTAACATCTCAGATCTCTTCATTTAGGTAAGAAGTGCATATATTAGAAAACCTGAAATTAAAAGTCAGTATTTTTCTTTTGGAAAAGGTGTGTTCTTTTTTAATTTTCTTTTATTTTCCTGTAATCTGTGGATATATGTTATAAGGAGTTCATAAAAAAGTAACAGTTTGCTAATGAAATAGTTACTCTATGTTAAAAAATAATGTGATTCCAAAGCAGTTATTCTGAAATGCTTTAAAATTATCTCTGTGTTATAAAAGTATGGGATAATAAAAATGAAGTACAATAACTTGCAGTTAAAGTAAAATTACCTGATGATATAAACAGAGACATTTGCCATGTTTGCTACTCAGTCTGTTTAAACATTTCTGTTTTCGTGTGCTGGGTAAAAATATGTGAATAAACAGTCCTGGAAGAAGGAATTGTTGCTCAGAATCCTCCGACTCCAGGTGAGGGCTCTAATCATCCTGCTACAGAGTTATCCTCATTGTTCTACTCCCTCTTTTTCTAGACCAATGTTTTTTTTCATTCTTTGTTCCATTTTGACACAACTTCAGGAAGAGAGTGAAGAATGTTCTTGTACTTCTGTGGAGACCTGGGATGGAAAATACCATTAGCACTTACTTGTGAGTAAAGTTCATGGCTCAATGGTGAGATGAATGACTGAGAGAGATATTAGATCTTCTTGGACTTTTACCCACTGGTATATCTTGGTATCTAACCGTTATTGTCCTGTACAAAATTGGACACTGACAAGTAACACTGTGGGATTCACTGCAAAATAGAGCAGCTACAGTTCCATTTTGAGGAACCTTGTCTAGTTTGTGTCTGGAGTGTGTTCTGGAGACAGCATACTGTAGCAGGCAGAGAATCTGATTTCCAGATCTCAATCCAGAGAACATAGTCCTTTTATATGTTCTTCAGGCCATTTTAGTTCAGGCTGGGCAAGAGTGAGGTTTTGAAACACTTAATAGCTACTAACTAAGGGATTTTTAAACTCCCTGACTAGCTTCTTAAGGTTTGAGTCATTCCAAATGAATCTGGCACCTTCCTGTGTGAAAATATTTTCCCTGTTCCCCTGTTGACATTGACTCTCAGTGGAATAGTACTGAAAAGTCCTTGAACAGTATATTGGTCTTCGATGAGACATGGCAAATGTCACATTCTGCTTGGAGGCATTGCTGTTAATGGGCATTTCTTAGCCCAGGCCAATGCTTCGCTATATATATACCTCCAGTTTGTTCAAATTCCAAGTGAAATAGGTTGGCTTAAGCTCGAGCTCCAAAACAAGTAGAAAAGACACTTGAAAGCTGGGATGAATCACAGTGATGATGCAACTTGGAGTTTTGCTTCTTGTAAGGCCATAAAGGCCTGAACTTTAATCTGTTTGGCTCCACTTCTATGTGAATGCCTTAATCTCTGGCAACGTTACTGAGAAAGGAAAATGTGAACAGTTGGAAGACTGACATGGAAGGACCATGCACATCACGAGTGGGACTAAGGACCTGCCTTGCGAAATGCATTTGTTCTGGCCTGTACATGTCCAAATGACTTCAGTCCTAGAGCTCTGTTGATAATGAGTTTTTGTTTAAAATTTTGATTCTGTAAGCTCTAGAACTGTGTGTGTAAATGTCTGGGTTCTATCACATGCTGGAATGAGTAAGTTTGCAGGGTTAACTTCACGGAACCCTGTGCAACAAGGTTTTGGTTCACTTTTGCCATTTACATCAGTTTTTAGGAGAACATAAAAGAACTCATTTTACTACTGGTTCCAGGCAGGACAGGGTTAACTTTTGCAGCAACCAGGAGGGGCATGGCCAGGACCCTGAGGTTATTCCATACCTCCTCTTGCCATGGGAAGGGGGGATGAAGAGAGGGGCATTCTTTGTGTTTTGCCAATCATTTGCCTGACTTGTACATTCTTATTACTAGCATTGTTGTTGTTACTGTTTGTTTTCTTATTTCATTGCTGTTTCTAGATTTTAAGTAATTGATTGGAAATCTAGTCATATGATTTAAAAAAAATATAGATTCCCAATTCATTAATTTTTTTTGTCTGAAGATGCTGGTTCACTTGCCTCTTAAACCCCTTTCTATAGAAGCTGGCCTCATTTTCATAGAAGGATGTACTCAGGTTATCACAAATGTATAGATTAGCATTTGCAGATTCATATCATCAGGCAAAAAGACTTAATTTTAATTCCCATAATCTTGTAAAATTTGCTTGTGTATGGATACTTCGTGGATCAAAGGGACTAAAAGTACTCAAAATATAATTTTGTCCTGATCTCAAAACATTTAATTGTGATTATTCCTGTTTACTGTATGTGAGAAGCATCTGAGATGGATGTGTGTTAGCTCTGGCATAATGTTTTTTTGCACACCTTCACAGAGATCAAAACTTTAGAGACAATGCCTCTGTGTCATCCTCATTGTTCAATCTAGCAGGACCCTTCTAATAATGCTACCATAGATGGACCTTTCAAAACTTTATCAGCTGAGGGAAATGCCATTTTTGTTAAGTAATAAAATAAGCTTTGAGTTTATGAAAAAGACCCAACATGAGACTGACCTTTAAATGTTCCAAACACCAGTAGTTCTATGGCATTACAATTTATTTAACCTTTGAGAGAGTGTTAATTTAAGTCACTCCAACTTTATTTGTTCCCTTTCTTAACTGTAAGAAAAGGAATTATGTCACAAAAGGTATTTTTGTTCTTATTGGATAACAAATTTCGCTACATTTTATATTTTAGGCATTCATTTACAAGACATGAATGAGTCATTTGATATGCATGTCTCAAAGTTAATTTTATTTTTATTTAAAATACTATTTTAAAGACTGTATTAACAATATTTGCTAGGCATTTTTCCTCCTTCATGGCTCTGCCCTATAAGATTTCTAATCTAACAGTGCAGGGCTTCAAGAGACCAGGTGAGTCTGATATTAGCTCAGGGCTTACTTTATCTTTTTAATATAAGATTAACCATAAATTTCCATTGTGACAGTGCTGCATATCAAAACATAATAAACAGTAATAGTCATAAGAATAGAGGATCTTTGAGTCAATCTGCTGCCTTCTTTTTCTTCTTGAAAATAGTCTCTTAATCTCCATTGCAAGAACAGTGTTCAGAAGGTCTTATTTCATGCACAGTTATTGAGCTATTATTTTTTTGTGAGTGAGACAGCTTCCTCCTGAAAAGCCAAGTGGTGTTTATTTTCTAGGAGAGCCTGAGAAAATAAACTGGGGAAGAGGGTAGAATGGTGCTGCTTCACTATGAATGTATCATCTTTTCCTTCAGAACAGTAACACCTGGACTTTGTTGGTGAGCGTATCAGTCATCCCTTTGGATATCTGAAATAAAACAGTGCTATTCCACTTATTGTACAGGCTTTAAAATGGGAGGGAAATGTCAAATTTCATGAATGCAAGAACCAATTCAGGAGCCGGAGGATGGTGTTATAGGTGTTGTGCCTGTGCATGACACAGTAGTATTTTATAAATGTGGATTGTAGTTTTCCTGAGAGAAGAAAGAACAGAGAGAAGATCTGATAGCCTTACCTCAGCCGTGATATGAAAAGGGCTTAAAGACAACTCTGTGGAATTGGTTTGAAAGTGCCTCCTGCCCTATCCAAGTTCAGTCAGGGAGGTCATTTCAGGACAGCAGTATGAGATGGACAGATTTCTGCAGTGCTTCTGCTTTACTCTGAGCTCCCAAAAGTCCATGAATCTACTCGCTGTAGATACCTGGACATAGCTAAACTTCTTTGCCTGGATTACTGCTTTCTCCCTTAGGTTTTCTGGTTTTAGGTGGAAGGGTATGGTAGGCTTCTCTTTAACATAGTCTATTCTCATTTTGATTGGACTGTTTCACAAAGTGGTCTTTGTTATTTCGTCCTAGGTTTTTTTTAAATATCTGTAGTAAGGATTAATCCTCTCCTGTCTATACCTGTCTCTGCAGGGCCAACTGTTTTTCTAGGAAATGTAGATTGTATATGTAAGAAATATAAGAAAAACCCCAAACATATACACACACACATTTCCTGTAGTTGAGTTCTCAGTCTATTTGTTTCCTTTTTCAACTCAGGTAGTCATGGTGTGCCCTAAACTTATCAGTGTCTTCCTCTGTTCCAATATATTAGTAGAATATCTTTCACGGTAAATTGTGTTTTCAAGGAGTAGTTAACATAAAACTTCTCAGATGTTTAATGCAGCAGTATGACTAAGAAAAAAAGAGCTTTAAAAAGACTTTTGACTTAGAATTTCCAAGTAAAGAACAAGTTGTTAAATATTTTGTGGAGGGAATAACTTATTTTCTGCAAATGAATCTATCAGTTAATAGAAGCAATAAGAGATTTTCAGCAACACAACTAAAATTAAGTGGCTAATATAGAGAGAGGTTTCCATCTGGCATCTTATTATTAGAAGAAAAACAAGAACAATAAACAGTTTCACTAGACTGATGCTTTCTTCCCTTCACTGAATCTCAATACTAAATGTAATTAGGATCTCTGAGCCCCAATGACTAGTATAAATTTCTGTCTTCAGCTTTCCTTTGCACAAACTAATGAAGTAAGTAAAATCTTTTTTGTCTACTGAAGAAGTATTCTAGACTTTAGCTTCATGTCAAGCATAAATCAACCCTCACAGTATTTTATATCCTCAGAATATCCTGAGGAAAGAGGAATTCATCAAGAATAATACCATTAGTGAATGCCTGGAGGGCAGTCATCTTATTCTCTTAAACCAATGAATAAACTGGAAGTGTACAATCAGAGTTTTAATTGATCAGTATTTGCACAGGAGAGGAAAACAAAAAGACTCTTGTCATGTTCTTTTTAAGGATTGAAAAATATTCTGACTCTAAGCTTTTATTACAGAGATCTATCACATTTTTTCTATCCTGCTGTTTCTGACAAATATTTTGTTCCTCTTTCTTTATATACTCATCATATAGTTTACAAAAAATGAATAAAAGAGAGAAGTCCTTATGCCAAAGGCAATGATTCATTTTAATATCTTTGAAGACATAAAAATACATTACAGGATTTAGTTTGGGGTATATTGTCAGTTTTGGTTTTTTGTTTTTGTTTTAGTATTGCATGAGAAATACTTCTATAATCTGTAACTAAAATGATTTTAAGAACCTGATGAACAAGATATGATGATTCATGTACTTGCACTTGTTTGTATTTTCTGTTTCAGTGTGAAGAACTATACTGTTGGATCTCAGTATTTGTGGATACTTTGGATTATATTTTAAAGGTAACTCTTACCTGAATTTCTGACTTCTATCAGCCTAAATACATATTTCTTCTCAGACACAACTGTGTTTATATAAGGTTTTGATTATGCCATTCTGAAAAAATAAAGTACATAATACTTTCACATGAAAAGCTGCCACAACTTTGTGTTCAATTTGGCACTAGGAAGTCATCTAATGCATTCAATACTATTTTAATTCATCTATTTAAATATCCAGAAAATAACAAGTTCACTCATGTTGAGACTTAGTTTTTCATGTAACCTTTTTGGAAAAAAATATAAAATTTCAGTCAGATTTAATTATTGCAGTACTGTTATTTTGCCTTCTACAAGATTCAGAGCAGGAATATTGGGTGCTACATGAATTCAATTGATGCACCTATTTATTTTATTTCTATAGTGCTTAAAATTATTTGTGGTTTAAAATTCAAAATTGACTTGGAAAAGAGGATTTTCTCCAGAACCAGATCAATATACTGCTTTTTGAAGTAAATAAAATGAGCCTTTAAATAGGTCTTCCATCTTAAAAATAAAATACAAAAGTACTTTGTTATGTATTTGCTGAATGAAAATTTAAGTCTAATACTATCAAAGGTGCTTACTTGGGAAGGTTTTAAATACGTGTGGCAGTGGTAGGATCAAAATGAGAAACATTCTAAGTACCATATAATTATTTCTTTCTCCTTCTGAGACTAATGTACTTTCAGAAACACATCACTCAAGTGCTTCCCCTGATCTTCAGTACATCCAGCAGTCAAGCTTCAAGGAAGAATGGGATGTTAATGGATACCAGTTCCCATCAAATGACATGTAAATACAGTATTTCTTTCTTTAATTTTCATATATTTTTACCCTGTCTTTAATTTTTCTGTTCAGTCCTTTGGCTTCACTCTGGAGACTTAAAAGCTGTCATGTGCAAGATTCTTGGTGAATAAGTAATTTGGAGGAGGAAATTCGAAGACCCCACAAGATCAAAGTGCTAATAGTCAAAGCAGGTGAAACCTGCAATTGTTGCCTAACTTAACTCCTGCTCAGTGAAAATGAGTATTATTGGTTTTGTGAATGTAATGTTCCTTGGCAATGAAAAGTTACAGTGTCTTGTCAAAGGGGGATGGTTATAATAGTTTGTCTTTTTTTTCCCCTTCATTTAGGACCATTACTTAAATCATTAATTTACATATGGTTATACTAGACAAATAGCTCTGTGACTTTTTCTTGCCCTTAATATTACTGAAAAGTCCATTTATACTCTTCAGGCAAAAAATATACTATGGAACCTTTTAATTAAATTGGTTAAAAATTGCATTGCATTGATTATTCAACCTTACTTATCCAAGACAAGATTATACGAAATAGGGTAATCTGTTCCCTGGCTGTAACGTAGATAATAAAGTATCTAATAGGAGTTGCCATGGTAATCAAAGTCAGAAAAGTGGTTTTTCAGTCAGGAATTCAGAAAGTAGAGGATTTCTAATGTTGTGATTTTTCTGGAGCACTGCTTTGCTTACAGTGATCTGAGAGGCTTGTCAGAAAAAGCAGTGTGATTCTTGAAAGCTTCAATTTTAACATGTTCTATCCACAAATACTTCAAAACTTCATGCTCATGACTTCTTTTTCTAAACTTCTGTGTTCCATTTATCCTGATTTGCTATGTTTTGCTTGACGTAGAGGGACTAAAAGACAACGTAGGACCAAAACAATAGGTTATGAAGACACTTAGAATTAGGGCATTGCAGTTCTTACTCTTGCTTGGAAGTAGGAACAATGAATTTAGCTGTTTACTTAGTACAAAATTTAGGCTCTATAGAAGCATTTATCTGGGTGATACTTTAGGTGAAATTATTCTAATCTGCTTTGAAGTTTAGATTTTACTGTAAATAGCAATGACAGCAATATCTGAGTCTCATTTAAGGTTGTAGGGAGATATCAGAACTTGCTGGAAATCCCAGGTGACAATATCTCTGCTGTAGATATTGTATTCCCTATATTTATTAAATCTAACCAACAGTTGATATGGCAATATGTAATGATATTGCAAAAATATAGGCCTAACTGAACTATATTTCAGCAACAGAGACCTCAGAAGATTTGCAGTTGCAAAGTAAGTGTCAGGCAAGAAGTTTGGATGTTTTTGTTTAGAAGAGAAATATGAAGTTTAGGAAATAACACCTTGTAAGAAAAACATGATTAGAAGACCAGAGGATTGAAAGCATGCATATAATTCTGCTTGGCTAGATACTGTTTAGTGAGATAATTAAATGTGAGGCAAAAGATGATGATTCTAAATTACAGAGAGGCTATGGTGCTTTGTGGGCACATAAGCTGTGGCAGAGCCCAAGCTGTTATGAATCTAGGGTGGAAATAATTTATGAAAGGAAACAAAACCAAACAGAAACAGTCACATAGCAAGCAAAGAACAAATCAGCCAGATGTTAGAGTTTCAGATACCGTGCCAGCATATCAAGCTATTTTCAGTCTCAGGGTTTGTAGAAAGTTATAACACTGCAAGCATGTTATATGCTGTTTCTAAAGGTAAAGAATGACTTGTCAAGATGGTAAACACTTTAAAAAATCTATATCATATAAACCATCATATAAATATGTATAAGATAGTATATATAATATTAAATAATCATATAGAAATCATATAAACCTGGTAATTATATTCCACAAGAATAGACACGTATCTACAACAGTTGCTCAAACAACTTGCATTATTGTATAATGTATATAGTATTTCAGATTCTTTTGAGCAAATGCTTCTGTGAAATGTAAGAGACAATTACCAATAATCAGTTTTACATTGGGAAAGTAATATTGATATGTGAATGAATGATCAATGTTAATTACTTTTTAATCTTTCTCTTAGAAAAAGAAGTAACAGTTCTGCTTCTTGCTCTGCTTCACAAACATTTTGATTTAGATATCCAATCTCACAGCACAGACAGCAATAATAAAGAGCAAATAGGAAAGGGTACAATTCATCAGGAACTCACTGGCTGAAATTTGTTTGTCTACAAGATTTAAGCAAATATTAATAAAATCCAAAATCTGTTCACATCTGGTCTTAGGCAGAAAGTTGGATCAGACTGTATTTGTAAGTAGTAATCTGTCAAATTCTAATTAAAATCCACTAAAGTAATGATCACAGAGCAGCAATTTATTGGAAAGAAATAGAAAGCAAAAATCTAAAACATAAATGTTGACTAACTCTTCTCCCATTTTCCTATACCAATGAAATGAATCATATTTCAAACCAGGATTTCAATTTGTTAGATTTCTTTCAGGAAGAAGTGATAAATACTTCCTTTATTATACTTTAAAAGAGATATTAGGAGTGAAGGACTCAGTGTTTCAGGCCAGATTCCAGTGAAATAACAAGAACTACATTTAAACACTGTGTGCCATACAATATAACAATGGTTCAAAGGGCAAATACCCTACTTGGTAATGTATCACTTGGAAGTGTCCAGTTTTTGTTCCCCTTAAAGCATTAGAATGCTCAGAATTATTTAAAATCTGGTTCCCTTTTTCTTTAGCTTAGTATACAGGTGTGTAAATTAGACATGTCTTGGAGAGCCCTTGGGGAACTGGGATTACCTGACATTGACAATCTGGTTTATGGGAGTCATGTGAAGTCTCTTAGCCACCAAAGCAGAGTAGCTGCATTCAAGCTGCCTGTTAAGCATGGTCCCTGCAACATTTTGGCTACCATATAATGTCTGTAAATTGATTGGGAAACCATCGATGGGCAATGGTCATAAGAGCACTGGAAAAACTCTTACATTCGTTAGGAATCTTTCTGGACATCATTTAACATAGGTAAATTCTGCAAGTTTTTATCTTGTTTTCAGGATTTCTAATTTAGGAATTGAAAGTGGTGAGTGATGTCTAATAAGTCTTACAAAACATACAAAATTAAAGCTCAGGTGTAAATAAATGTATACACTTTATAAAACTTATTCCATTTCTTTCTTCCTCTCCAATGAGTTATAATATACATTCTTTTACAAGACAAATTTTGGTAATTTAGTTTTATGATTTATTTTCCTACTATAAAAATATATGAAATTAATGATTTTATTGAAATTGAGGGTTTTTCTGAAAGGGCAACTCAATTTTTGCAGTCTGTTAAGAGTGAATATACTAGCATTTTTCCTTAAAACTTAACACTGAGTGTAGAAGGCTCTATATGTAATCTGTATAACCTAGAAAATGAGTTCAAGCCACTACTTAATTCAAAGTACTTTTACTTCATCTTTTGCTTATGCTTAAACTAGCTAAGAAATATTTGACTTCCACTTTTTTCAGGCATTAGTACTTAAGTGTTGACCTTACATTCTTAGTACATAACTTTTAAAATGTAAAAAAAATTTCAGTGCCTTCCAAAAGAATTAAGACCTTGTGATAGAAGATTAGGAAAATTTTAAAGAGGCTGAATCTCACAATATTTAGAGCCTTTTTAATCATGAATAAAATGAATGAAAACATATTTAAAAGTAAAACATATTCAAAAGAGCTTATGGTACAATATACATTTGTGTGCAGTTAAATAACTCTGCAGGGTGTAGTTCTTGGATAGGTGTTCAGTGTAAGCCAGACTTGATTCTTAGCAGTGGGAAGGGAAGAAAAAAATATTTCTTCCTGTTGCTTTTGTTTGTTTGTTTGCTTTTTCTGTTTATTTCTGGGCAAATCCTCAAGTCCCTAGCTAGTCTTTACTGCTACAAAACTCACATTACCAGGAGTATTTCTCTTGATTAAAGAATGAGTCAAGTAAATTTGCTCCACTATTCTAATTAGTAAATGTGTCACTTGCTGCAAGGATATCCCAACAGACATTACACAGCTCTCTGATTAGACTCATACACAGCATGCAGCAAGGAAAACACAGACTGTGGCAATGAAAGTAAGAGATTTTCAAATTGTAAGTGTGGCTTAGGATACCTAAGCATTTAAGATTTTATAAAGCCTTCAAGTCAATTTGACTTGAAATGTCAAGAAAAAGGAAAGGTCTACTGTATGTGTGAACATATACAACCTATAGAGGTCTTTTTCCATGGTATTGACACAAATTTAAGCACAGAATGCTGAGAGAAAAAACAGCACTGATGGGTAACCAAAACTCATGAAGCTGGTGAGGTGAGGGATGTGAGTGAGGAAGGCATGGGCAGAGTGGTATGCATACTGCAATGCTATGGGTTTTGAGCAGAAGGAAAATATGTTTGAGAAGATACTAATATTAAGTTTTGTGATAAAGTTCTCCAGCATCCCTGTCTGCTTTGAGCACATTATTTTAGGCATGAGAATTTTTAAGAGATATTTCTAATGCTGAATATTTACTGTAACTTTCCTAGTATCTTCTATTTTTATTAAGCCAATAAGGTTTAAAGATGTTTATCAATTTTTTATCTTCTATTCTTACTAAGTCAATAAGGTTTAAAGATGTTTATCAATTTCAATCCCTCCGTAAGATTAAGACAGTTAAAAATATTGCTTCTTTTCCCTAGCACAAAGCGTTTTTAAAAGGAGAAACTGATTGTGGTACTAGACTTGTAGAAGAGACCACAGTCAGTCAAAAGAAATGCAATCCCATGTCTATTCTTACTAAGTCAATAAGGTTTAAAGATGTTTATCAATTTCAATCCCTCCGTAAGATTAAGACAGTTAAAAATATTGCTTCTTTTCCCTAGCACAAAGCGTTTTTAAAAGGAGAAACTGATTGTGGTACTAGACTTGTAGAAGAGACCACAGTCAGTCAAAAGAAATGCAATCCCATGTGAATAAAAATATTGCTTCTTTTCCCTAGTACAAAGCGTTTTTAAAAGGAGAAATTGATTGTGGCACTAGACTTGTAGAAGAGACCACAATCAGTCAAAAGAAATGCAATCCCATGTGTATGTTTGCACACTAAAAAAGAAATATGTAGGGAATTCTCTGGTAGTTTACAGCTACTGCTACAGTATGTCTGGACATTATAAAAACTCTCTTGGAAGGACAGAAGACCAAAGGAACTTTAAAGATGTCTTGATGCATATGGATCTGGGTTTTTTCTTGCTGAGAATTACTCTGCTACAGCTGAGTATCTGTCTCCAAGCTTCCTGTCTCATTGAGCTGATGATCCCAGCCTTGTGATGACCAGTCCTGCACTGCTGATCTGCTATAGCTGAATATCTGTCTCATTGAGCTGATGATCCCAACCTTGTGATGACCAGTCCTGCACTGCTGTGAACCTCCAAAGCTACCTGCGTAGGTCAGTAGATCTGCTGAGAATCCAAATTAGGCCCTGGAAATTAGATGTATGGTCTAAGGGGTTTTGAAGAGGTAAAAGAGAAATGGAGGAGTTGCAGAAGATAAAGATCTGACAGATACCTGAACTGATTTCAAGTATTAGCAGTTTGCAAGAACTGTATTTCAATTATTAAGCTGCTGCCAGAACTTTGATTTGGACTGGGATAAGTGAAATGGCACCTTTTTCACTCCAGTACTTTGACTTCAATCTAAGGAAGCTTTTTTGCCTTGGAATAAGTGCATTTAGAGGTATAATTTTTCATAACACAGGGTAATATAACTTTGGTAATATTGGCAAAAACAAACACAGAAGCAGAGGTAAAAATTATAAATGAGGGAAATTTTCTTATATTTATTTTCAGGCATGTCCACCCTCCCATGTTTCTAAATAATAACTAATATTTCAAGACAGAACAGCAATGCTTATCAAATATAGAACAGTTTGGTTTACTTTTGTTTCCTTGCATTACCTCTGCTTGCAGACTTTGTAACCCAGTCACATCCAAATATCTCAGTTTTGCAATCTGTCCAAAATACAAAACTTTTTCATGCACCTGTTCTTCCATCTATTATGCATTATAAATTTTCTCTCTTACTCTATCATTTATTTTACTTTGGAAGCTTACCCGCTGCTCAAGAGATGCTTCTACAAAGTTAAAGCAATGAAAGAAATATTGAATAAAGACTGTACTACAGTTGTAAACATTTTAAATGAATATTTCATCTAAAATCAAATCTACGGTTCTTATTGTATTTAGCTGCTGCACAGATTGCAAGACTCATGTTCTTTCCCAGCATAACATCAATAAGCTATTTTCTCTAGCAGCTGCTCACAAGTTTGGTTTGTTGTGACTATTAACCATAGAAAAGCTTCTTCAGTATTGGATCTCACTGATGAAAAGACTCAAAGCATCTTGATTTCTTGCAGTTGTTGTTGGATATTTTCTGGTTAAAGATATTCTTATTAATATTGGGTTCTTTGCCAATCTCTAATATCCATAATTCAAACAAATCCTGCTAACATTTTATATTGGTTTTCGTAATCAGCTCCTGTAATTTCTGTCATGATTCTGTTTAGTTTTGATATCTTTTTATAAAAAGATTGAGGAAAATATTTTTCCCATAGTGACCTTTTTACTAGGTTCATAAATATATGCAGAGATACACCTGTGTGTCAATGTCCATGTGTATATATACATGTTTATACATATCTAGATATATGCATTCTATTCAATGCTAACTTGAAAAGTAAATCTTCTTCCACCTTCTATGAAAATGATAAAAGTGGGAAATTCCCAAAGGATAAAATAATTGATGACATAGTGTTGACTGTATAGGTAGGTCAAACTCTCTAACTTGTTCATCAATGCTGAACAATGTGCAAGGAATGTTACTGTAAAGTGCTGAGAAACACTTAAGAGTTTATTCAGTTCTAAGAGATTCAATTGCTTTGAATATAGCGTGGCCAAAATATTCCTTATGTGTTTGAAATTTTAGCTAAACTCCCAGTATTATTGTTCAGGATAACAGTGACAGATACTGACTCTTAAATGTATACTTCCTATGCTGATGTTTCAGCCATATGCTAGCTGAAAGCTTTGCTTGCTGAATGTTTGGGTTTTTTTCCCTGGAAATACTCTAACAAGTCCAAAAGCTGAAATACTCTTTTCCCAGATTGAAAAGTTTCCATTGACCAGAGCTATAATTTTTAAAAGCACACTCCTTGTGACAATTCTAATTTCCCTTTAATTCTAAATGTTAATAGTGCCTCTTGGCTTCCTTATCTTTTTAGTGCACTAGTGTATAAACCCTAGTAATATTTTTTTTTCCAAACCCACCAATCAAAGCAGCACTTAGAATGTAGCACATTTGGGTTTACTGAAATAGAAGAAAATGTTAAACCCTTGCAAAGCCCAATATAATGACAGAGTTTCCTGCTAATTAAATAGTTCTTTATGGAAATTCTAAGAACACAAACAAACTTGACTTTTCAATGTGACATGACCAATATTATAAGCACAGGCAACAAAGAGCAAGACATTTTCTGCTGACAGATAAATTTCCTTCTGTGTTCTTAGGTTTTGTTTGTTTTCATCAGTCATTTCATGTGTAGTGTACAGGTAAGTAGTGGTATTAGGTGGAACTGGTTCCAGACTGAGGTTATGTTTTGAATGTTTTAAAAAAGTGACTTTTTGGCTATGGGTTTGTCAAAGAATGAACTTTCTAGACGTGCATTTGGAAACTGGATCTAATGAAACACAAACACATTTACATTTGTGAATGTCTGAGAGAAGTCTAGAGTTCCACCTAATGGAAGTGTCTGTGAGCTGTCATCAGCTTGTTGCTGAGAAATTCCTGAACCAGACTAAACTCCTGAACCAGGAGTTCCTGCAGTGATCAAAAGACATTTCAGAATCTTTTCACCCTTTTTTTTTTCCAGATTATTTTGCTTATAAACTAAAACATTACTTTAAATATGCAATTTTTTATTATCACAGCTTATATATAAAAATTAATTTTCTGACTTTAAAAAAACCCCTTTTCCCCCATACTACAAATGCAGTTTTATAGATCAGAACAGATGGTGGTTTAGAGTGAAGATGTACTAAACTACTATGAAGGTATAGTTACTGGGATACTGTGTGGTGACAGATGTTAGTAAGAGCTTATGAGTTTACTCTTTTTTATTTTTTCTTTATTGTAGCTTTATAGTACATCTCATGCAGTTTGAAACAGCATAATCCTATTTTCCTTCAGAAAGTACCAGTATGGGTGTTGAAATTTTGCTTTATGGAGATTCTTGGATGTTCCCAAGTTTTCAATGACTCTATTATTTAAATTTGCCTTCTCTAACAAGCATTTGAGTATAGAAATAGAATCTAGTAATATATATTGCTATTTTTATTCCTATAGGAAAGAAAATATGTGTGTAGGGGCAACAGCCAGAAGGCTTCCAAAGAAGAGACAAGTGTGAGAGAATGGAAATCTGTACCATGCTCAAAGACTTGAAGTCTGCCAGAGCATATGGGAAAGAGAATCCTTAACTGACAAATCTTTACTGAGAATGAACCTGTTAACCAAAGCAATTTAAATCCAGGCAGTGTTCACTGGAGTGCTCCAGCTGACCTCAGCCTTTTTCTGATAGCATAGGGAAGCTTTTAAGGGTTTTTCACAACCAAGTGGAACTGAACCCATAAATGCACAGCAAAATGATGCATTTCTTGCAGTTTATTTTTGCCTGAATCCAATTATGCCTAGTCAACAGCCAGCTGTTGCCTCAAAATAGACTAAACAGGGAACTCTCTGCAGAAAAGTTGGAAAAATGCAAGCAAGCAAGTTGTAAGAATGGATTATACTGGTGAATTTTGGATTTTGCTTCGTTTTTCTGAAAGCAATTTTATATTTGCTACTTTAACCTGGAATCACTAGATCACCGTGATCTAGATGCTCAAATAGCATTGCCATCTGAAGCTCTCTTGAGAGAATTCCTCAGGCAAGTAAGTGGATTACATCTCAAGCACTGTATTCTCTGCAGTTTTCAATTCAGTTAAGCTCTGGGAATTTCAGATAGCAGTTGAAAGAGCCTCCACTTTAAACAGAAAGGTATAAGTGTCTAAAGAGGGAAAGGATTTTCTGACCATATTTGCCCTGAGAAATTGAAGACGGGTTTCTAAGGAAAGGAAAACAAAGGAACTGTCTCAGAATCTTCATGAACTGTAAATGGGAAACAGAGATTTAAGACAGTCTATATAGGCATCATAGGATTTGATGGATTGAAGAGGAAGTGCAGGTAATTTTGTGGGACAGAAAATAGCAAATGCATTCAAATTTATGAGTAGAGTGACAGTGTGGAAAGAAACTCATTTTTTATAATATAAAGAATGGTCCTATAAAGAATCAAAAAACCTAACAACATTCACAGAACTATGAGCATGAAGTGGAGTGATGAGAGTTGATATTATCAGCCAAGATAAGGCATAGTTTTTGAAGAAACTCCAGTGGGAGAACTGAGAATTAATTGCCTTGAAACAATTAACAAATTTAAACAAATTCACTTTAAGTCAAGGTTGCTTGTTCTCTTTATGGACAGTTGTTAAGTATTTCAGGTACTAAGAGTCAAAGAGAATTTCTCTATAATGTTGTCATTTTACATGATAATCTTATCTATAGAAGGCAATACTTGAACACAAACAGAGATTTAGGATTAAACATTAAACTACTAAAATTGTATTTTGCTTGTCTATAGAAGGCAATACTTGAATACAAACAGAGATTTAGGATTAAACTACTAAAATTGTATTTTGCTTTTCTGTTAGTTGTAAGCTGACACTGGCCAGCCTGATGGTGTTATTGATACTGCTATTTGTAGCACTCATAAGCTTAGAATCAAACTTCTGCATCTCTCTGTCCTTGGGGAGACAGTAGTTTTGGTTTTGGCAGAGAACCAAGGAGGACTGTAACAGTAGTTGTGGAGATTTAGGCAAAACTTGAGCTGTTTAAATAAGTATCAAGTTAGTATTTTCTTTCAAAATTATTCCACAGCCTACAGAAGTGGAACTCTGTCTACAGTGCAGATTTGCAATTTCATTCTTCATTAGTGTTTTGCAGGAGAAGATCTTTGGGGGTATGCTTAATGGCCAGATTGTGATTCTAACTGTGTTCTTGCTAAAAACTCATTAAGTGCCAGTAAATATGAGGGGAATGAAAGAAAGCTGAAAGATTAAAGGGGCAATGATGATCCAATAGAGGAAAGATGTATTTTCATTCACTGTGTAAACAAAACTGCAGTTGCCATTTCAGCACTTGCGTATCAATGGCAAATAACTTGTCTGCAAGGAGAGCACTTTATGTCTGTATACTGTAACTTTGTGGGCACACAGGCAGTGGGTAACATGCAGCAGGTATTAAATGGATAAATATGCCTAAAGATTGTATTTGGCTGGGCAGGATACAGAATCCTGGCAGAGGGGATCTTGGTGACACAACACAGCAAGCTCTGCACATCTTGTTGGATTAAAGGCTAGATTTGTGTCTTAGCCAATATAATGTCATGTTGAGTTATGTAAATCCCATCACAGAAATGCAAACACAATGCAGCAGCAGCATTCTCTGGCATGGGCTCTTCAGCTATTTTCCTGAAACCAATTTGATGTCTTGCTGCAGATCATTTTTCCCTTGTGGCACAGCCACACTCTTAGTTGAATTCAGTTCTTTTTTGATGAACTATTATGATGTAAACCTCATAGTTTAATAACTGCAGTGTTTATTTTTCTTAAGTGCAATACCTTAGGACAACTAGAAAATTGATATCATAGTAAATAATGAAAATGATATGCAGCAGAAAAGGCAAGTAACATTCAGCTGAAAAATATTTAGTGTTTAAGGAAAATATCCTGACTAATAGTAGAATATAGGCATTTATATAATCAGACAGAGACTGAAAATGCTTCAGTCTAGCATTAACCAGTCATTGAGCTCAGTAATACCATTCCTCAAACAATCAAAGATCATCTTCTATGCAGGCTCAGACTGGTTCAGAGTGCATGGAGAAGGAAAAGCAGTGCATGGGGTTATTTCACCTCCTTCCATAAGTGGATAGCAAGAGGACAGAGCCAGACAGATGATGGAAAATAACATGCCAGTCCTCATCTCTATGCAGAAAGCAACAAAAGAGGAATTCTTGCAGTGGGGAGGAAATGGGGTGAGAAGCAGAAAAAGACAGCAGTTCAGAATAACTGTGGGTGAGTGGAAACATGTACTCTGATGAGGTGTATTACAACTTTAAATTTCTCTTTTGCCTAAGGCATTCTAATTATGGTTCTAATCTAGCCCTAAGTGTTAGAGCTATAATGCTAAAGATCCAGGCCTATGACCCTGATACTTTATACCAAACTCAAAAATCATTTTAGGGGTGAAAGCTCAGACTTTAAGCACAGCTTTTGAATGCAAGTTTAAATGATGCTCTCAAACTCAAATGCCTGGAGGTGTCTTCCTTTCACTTGGTAATATGTTAATATTAAGCCTAATGTAGCTGACACATTAGGGAATCTTCTTTTAGGTCAGCTTTTTAGGGCCTATGCTGCACATGATAGTATTTTAACATCATGAAAAAGTTTTTTATGAAAATGTCAGCTTTAAGCTGCATGATGCATCCAAAAAAAAGACTAAGAAAACATCAAGATTATAGCATAATGTTCTCAAATTACTTATACTGGAGTTTGTTTTTCTTTATAATATCTTTTGCAATAAATGTGAAGTCATATGTCAGTGTAAAAATGTGAGCATAGCAGCACTTAGTTTGCAAGCATTCTTTGGTTTTATAGATCAACTTACATTTACCTCCATGCTCAGAAATATTGAATAGCTGTGTGGTATATATAATTTGTCCTTCCAAACCCACTTTCACTTTATAGTAAAATAAAAATCAAACTGTTATTTTGCCAAAATCACTGTTCCTTTTAAAGTGGAATTAGTACTTTCCAGTAGCACTATAATTCTCATGCCTTAAATCTTGCTGTCAGAATATTTTGGTCTAGTAGGATGGTTTGACACTAATCACATGTAACAGTTGTTTGCAAATGTGCAGCAATGCTGTCTGTTGAGATCTGTAAAAACACTAATAGCTTCCGGAACTGTTTCCTGCAGGAACAGTAGGTTGGTTGCAGCTGTTGACAGTGATGAAAATCGGCATCAAGCTGAGACAGTCCAAGCTTGTCCTGATGCTAAAGGATTATCCACCTTGAAAGCTAATTGGAATTAAAGGATTATCTCACCTAGAGAGCTAATTGGAATACTGGATCAATGATTAAGCTTTGAAGTCACTGGTTCAGGCCACAGGTGAGATGATTTGTCTTACCTTTAGATATTAGTTGACATGCACCCTACAGAATGTAATGACCCACCACAAAATAATAATTGAGTCTCAATTCATACCTGCTTTGAGAGGTCTCATTATTAGTTTATCAACACAGTTCAAGGGTGTATTAACTTTATTTAGGGGTTGATTAGAGCTTTATAAACATGCACTGCACTCCCTTACTAGATATTTCTGGACACTCCAAACCTCTAAAGATTTTGTGTACCGTAACATCATCTGTGCTTACTCAACCTTCTGATGTGAATGCATCCAAATGCCCCATGAATCTGAGAGTATATTTTGTCCTTACCTTTATTAATTGCAAAATACATGGTGTTACCTCTCTTAAGCCAAAATGCCATTTAAAATATGCTAATATTAAACATACTGATGACAACTAAACTGCATTTTCATAATTTTGATACAGTTTTGAAGTTTCTATTAAGTATAAAATCAGTGCATGTGTAAAATCATAGAATCATAGAATTTAAGGGTTGGAATGGACCTTACAGATCATCTAGTCCCAACCCTCCCTGCCATGGGCAGGGACACCTCCCTAGTAGACCAGGATGCTCAAGGCCTCATCCAGTCTGGCCTTGAACACTGCCAGGGTTGGGGCATCCACTCCTTCCCTGGGCAACCTGTTCCAATGTCTCGCCACCCTCACAGTAAAAAACATTTTTCTAATATCTAACCCAAACTTTTCCTTCCTCAATTTGAATCCATTATCCCTTGTCCTAACATTGCAGTTCCTAACAGAGTTCCTCTCTGGCTCCTTGTAGGCCCTGCAGATATTGAAAAGTTGCTCTGAGGTCTCCACACAGGCTTCTCTTCTCCAGGCTGAACAGTCCCAACTTCCTCAGCCTGTCCGCATAGGGGAGATGCTCCAGCCCTCTTACCAACTTCATGGCCTCCTCTGGACTTGCTCCAACACTTTCATGTCCTTCTTGTTTTGAGGACACCAGAACTGCACACAGTATTCCAGGTGAGAATGTTGAATTTAAGTCTAAAAATGTTAAGTCAAATGTTAAGTTAAAATGTTGTCATTAAGTAAAAAAATATAATAGTTGATGCATTATTTTTTAAGAAAACTACGTCTAAAACAAGTAAAACAAAACCAGGAAAAATAATCAAAATCTGTGTTTCAACTCCCACTAAGTATGGTAAACTTTAAACATTTATCTATCATTTAAAAGGCAAAATCGAATTCAGAGAGACAATAGTCATTGTCCAGCAGGTCTAAAGAGTTAGAAACCCTCTGTGAAGCACCTGAGTCTCATGCACATAGGAAGAAGAGCAGCTACCTCCAGGTGTGATCCAGAACTTCTGAGGGGGAAGATGGAATGCATGCTCTTGCTGTCGTTGTTCATGGCACCAGTCAGACAGCAGTTGGCACCGAGGTCACTAAGTACTCTACTGTAGAGTTTTTGGTACATGGATCCATGTACCTTGAAGCCTGACCAAAAATAGACACTTTTTCTTTTGTAGACACAGCTGGGCCTTACCTCACCTTACCTTACTTTCAGCAACTATCAGCACTATTGTGCTAAGATTTTCCTTTGCTAAAAGGACTTAGCACTTCTTGGAAAGAAAGGTGTAGTAGCTCTGAGACTGTCCAAACTGCTTTTGCCTTCGGTGTCTGAAACTGAAGAAAAAAATCAAGTGAATTTATTTTTTGAGGAATCAGTGCTATCAGTTATATTTTGAGAATCTCTACTCAAAACTGCAGGGGGCATAGCAAGAGATATCCATAGCTTTTGATCTTTACTGGAAAAACACAACATAAAATTTGAGCTGATGCTGAAAAAACCCTGTCATGCCTGACTATTTGCATAAATAAAACTGTAGGCATTTAATAGACTTAAATAAGTTGTCAGGTACTGTGAAGTGTTCAAGCTGTGCTAGATACAACCTACAGGATTGCCAGTATTAAAACTCAGGTGACAAAATGATGTATTATTTTAAAAGTTTGAAATTTTTATTTGATTTTAGTTAAATATTTGCTCGTTTTTGTGTACATTTAACATAGCTATAAAGATAAAAACAACAGAAATCAAGACCTGCATTATAAATTACAAAATTTGGCACGATGAATTCATACAAGCTATCACAGAAGGAAAATGATTTTTTTCCCCTGTTGTTTTAATTTACTTTGTTTTCTTATGGCAATTACAAAAGATAGAAAGTCCAGGGAAACATAAACATGAAGAACTCTCTTTTGACTGTTTTGATAGAAACTGGGTATATTAGGATGTTTTTATGGAAATTTCTCAAATTTTTACTTGTCTTCTCAAGAAGAAAAGTAGGAAAAAATTTTTAAAAAAAGGAGAAATTCATTATACATTGTAAAAATAAGCAAAGATTTATTTTTATAATACCAATTTAACTTTCGTTATTTAAAAATTAAAATAACCATAACACAAATACAGGGAAAAAACACGATTCAAGACCAGTTAAAGTAAGGATTGTCAATGTCATGAGCTTCACACTTCTATGAAATATCAGTATTGGTCTTGGGTCATAAAAATGATAACTTCACTCACAAAAGAGCAATGAATCATATATAGAAGGCTTGGGAAAAAATGAGTTTTCATCTACACATTACTTTATTATTAACTAGAAAAGTTATTGCATTATCTTTGAAACCTACACTCCATCTGGAAGCTACTCCATGGTTGAAGGATCTGTGAAGATGTGCTTCAGTGGAAGCACATCCATATGAAGGCATCACACCTAATGTACAATGCACTAAGCTTTGATTTCATGCTCTCATGCAGACTGCACAAATATCACTCAGTACAGCATTTACTAATATATGACAGTCAGGAAAGCATGAACAGGAGTTGGATATCCTGTAATTTCAAAAGCTTACTGGCTGTATCTTAATTCGCTCAGTTGTCTGGAATTTTTGCCTCTGACAGGATTAAATCCTTATTCTAAATAACGACATATGATACCCTTGAATAATTACTCCAGAATTGTCTTTGGTGAAGAGTGAGCTTAATTTCCCTGAAAACACAGGCAACAGTTGTATGCTGTGAAATCTAGATGTTTAAATCTGTGCATGAATGAAGAGAGCAGTCCTTGGAGAAAACAGGTGAACAGTTTAAAAACCAAGTCAAACTAATTTGTGTCTAAGGCATATATCATACTGATAGGCATTGAAGGTATTACTGAAGTGAGAAAGAAGTTATAGCAAAATCTGTGATAGTGTACCAGCAAATACTTTCACCCAGCTCTCTTACACACATTGATTTTAAGCTTTACTCTCTTGTTAGATTTAGGATGACTTTTCAGAGGATCAGCACAAGCTCTCCTTTGACAACTCCCTGACAAATTTCAGGCAAACAATTGGCATAACACTTCTCGTGAAGCCTGTAGTACATTAACTTCCCTGTCTCCTCCACCAGAAACAAAGGAATCATCTACACAGAAAATGGAGGTCACTAGGATGAGCTTATCCAAATAGCCAAACCTTGAAAAAGTTGCATGTAACCAAAAAAATCTTATAAATAGGAAGTGCTGCAGCACAATGCTTTACCTTATTTATTTGTTGTGGGTACGACACAAATGTAGCAGGATAAAGTTATACAGAAGCACTTCAGGACCAAACCAAACACTTCGGGCCTGGCATGGTTTCAGTTCAAGACATACAGATCCATACTGTGTACCCCTCTTGTTAAAACAAATGAAGGAAATTATTAATTCTTTATGTGGAACAGTTTCTAAAGTGGATAAAGTGTGCTTTTTGTGCCTGGCTCACTTGATTGCTAGTTCAGTATAAATCAGATGCTGAACTGTTCCTATATCCTTTTTCTAGAAATAAAAGCTAGATAGATTCCAGAAATAATATATAGCTAAGATAAAACATTGCTAAAGCCTTACTGTTGAAAGATGCTGCAACAAAGCAATTAAGGCTTGGTGACATCACTGGCATGGGGCCAGCATTCACCAATCTTCTGATATATTGTTTGATAAACTGTGCCCACACATTTCCTTAAACTTGGGGGAATGTTGCTTGGGTTACCTATAATATAATGTGATTTTTCTTAGCAGCCTGGAGAAGACTTTGTATTTGAATCTGTGGTCTTTATCTTACTTTCAGATCAGCATTTCTCCTCAGAGTTGAAAAGGATGAAACTTGCTGCTCTGCCTTCCTAGAGATCAAATGCCATGTGGACCCTCGGATTAGTTCTGTAGAGGTACAGTATGCAAAAATACTAAAACATAGAGTCGAAGGTTGAGTCCATTATCCTTCTAATTATTTTGTTCAGAAAAGTAAAGTAAAAGTAGCAAAACTTCAGCAAATGCTATTTACTGTTAAAAATTATTTTTTCTTATTGCATGTCAGTTAACTGTGACTGTGATAATTTAAATTTTTCCTGTCAAATGTATTGGAATGTATTTTTCTGGTCTTTTCATGGCTTCTGTTTAGGCCTTAAGGGAAACACAATCATTATTGCAGTTATATTTGGAAAATGTCGTCTTCACTGTTATTGAAAAGTCACATATGGGTAGCAACTGGTTCTATCATAAGATTATATCTGGTTTGCTGCTACTAAAACTGTGATTTAGTATCTAATTCTATCTGACTTGACTGAATCTAGTTAAAGATGGGCAATAGCTTTTAGTCAAGTGCATACACTTCTCACAAAGACTTTGTTGCCATAAATTCTTCTCTGTTTTTTCTATATAAGCATATGGTTTCCTCCTGCAATGTGTTTACTGTCACTTGGAATTGACATCTTTATAGGTTTTGCCAGCCATAGGATTTCTGAAAACTAGCATTTCAACTTTTATTAACATCACACAAAAGCATTGAAAATGTGTTTAGGGAAAATTATGGTATGAAAATTGTTTAGGTATGAAAATTTGGGTATGAAAGCTATTCAGTCTTACAAGGAGCATTTACTAAGAAAAAACTAATAGGTATAGCAAAACTTCCACTGTATGTCTTAAAGTGCTATTGACTTTGTATAAAATTAGCTTTTTAAGGCAAGACTATACCTTAATATGCCAGGCTAGCAGAACAAAGGGGCAAATACACATTCTACACGTTTGAACTAATGAATTAGTTTAAAAAGATACAAACTTCTTGGTGTTGCAGTGGAAACAGTGACATAGATCAGGTCTTCCTCAGTTTTTGCTATTCCTTCATAATACCAGGAATTTTTAGTTTTATTTTCTAGTGAATACAGAGAGTGACACAAATCTTATAGATGGATTAAGCCTACTGGAAAATTTGTCAGTTATGTTTCACTAGAAATAAACAATCTCAAGAGTATATCACAATTATTAGAATATCATAATTAGTTTCTGTAAATGCTTTTTATAATTTTTTTGCCATGCTATTATACCATGATAACCTTAGCTATATTAGTTACTACATTATGTGAAATAAAGTAAACAAAGAATGGAGGAGAGTGAATCTAAGAGTACTTAATACTCTATAAGCATGTGAAATGCAATAAACACAAGAATATAAAAATCATATTATGCAAGCACTACCCACCCATTTGTATAGATTATTGTGACAATCATCTCCAAACATGTAGCAACTGAGAATAGAATTTAAAAAAGCCCCAAAGAAACAAAAGAAAGGAGCATGTAATTTAAAAAAGGAAATTAAAAGCTAGGAACCAGAAATCAATGCTCCAGTTATCACTGCGTACATAAGCGTCAAAGTTAATTAATTATAATTAATTTAACTTTAATTTATATTGAATTGCTATTATTAATAATAATACACATTCTTTCAGTCAAATTAACATAATGCTCATGTGTCAATAAACTCAAGAGGGCAAGAGAGAAAATGCCAAGGGAACTGTAAAGTTTCATTATTTTCTTTCCAAAGCTAGGCAATAAATTTCAAACAGTGGCACTTGGAATGAGTCTGGCTGTGTTCATTTGTTTTGCACTATTTTTGACAGCAAATGTCAGTCCCATGCTTGCTGGCCTTTTGAATGCAAAATATTGCTTTATAATTTCTGTTGTCAAGCCTCTTACAGCTGAAATAACTTAATAAACACTGACTTGTAGATATCCTTTCAATAAGTAGAGTACATGGTTTGCCTTCTTTCAGACAGTGCCTGCAACAGACAGTGAACAAAGCTAATCAGCACTGGATTCAGAGAGCTTCCCCCTCACCACTGTAACAGAGTCATGTAAGAATCAACAAAGTTACTCTCATCTCTACTTTTTAAATACTATCAAAGCCATTTTAGCCTAAACTCGGTTCAGGAATAGCCTTAATGTAAAGATTTGCAGAATTAACCTGTAAGATAAGTAAGAAAGCTGTCAAAGAGGAGCTCCTCTCTCAGATTTGGAAGAGAATCCACTAATGTAGTTGCTGAATAAATCAGAAGTATCCCTTCATTTTACCTTATGCTATTTTTCAGTCTTGTCTTAATCTGGAGTTTTGCTTGGTGTGTGAATTGCTAGCTACCATGGTGTGAAAACAGAGTAACACAAGATATATTATACCAAAGTTGTTTGGTTTTTTAAGGAGCATGTGTTCATTGCAATTCTATCTGCAGGCTTTCTGCCCACTCCTTCAGTAGTTACTGCTACTATGTCACTTGAAGTTCAACATGTGTTGACATGTCTACCAGAGTAGCAGCAATGAAAAGAATCAGTGATTATCTACATTATTAGAGTTTCTTCTAATCTCTTTAAGATTAGGAGTTAGTTATGCTACTTAAATACTGTATCACTGTTTCTGGAATCATTGAATTGGGCCTCAGATAAATGCTATCATTTGTGTAATAAATAGGGCTCAGTAAATAGGAGGTATATAATTGAATGGAAATGCTTAGAGGTGAAAGCCTTGAGTTACTTTAGGACAGCTGCCATTACATTATACTGTGAGAAAATAAGAAATGTCATTTCGCTGGGAGCCATTGAAGAAGGGCCCTTAGCTCTCATCATAGGTAGGAGTTGGGGATGTTGTAAGCACTATATTTAGTGAGACAAGGATTCAAAATCATGAGTTTGGTAAAAATAATATAGACTGCATTTCAGTAAAATTAGACAATTATTCTGAGTCTGCCAAGTAGTTTTAACACAGTACCTATTAGATTAATCCATGAAAAATCTGGTATTTCATTATTTTGGGTTCCACTGAACCAAGGCAAAGTCTAGAGTCAGTGTAAAGATTATGGTTAGGGGTAAGTAAACTAGAACAGGAACACCATTAATTCAGGTATGATTGAATCTTGTCTTGGACCTCATCTAGGGATAGCAATAGAATGTTTAAACCAGACACCATGGCATACCATTGAGACTGATGTAAGGAAATCTACACCCAAATGCATTTAATGTAGTATTCTTTACATTTCCCAGGGAGATAAGGAATTGTGCTTTTTCTGTGTGTTCAATTTCAGTCTGAAGTGTTCAAGTTTGTTAGAATACATGGAGTGTTGAGTAGGTGTAACATGGCTCAGGAACCATCAGGTTATTCAATGTGTAAATTCCAAATGCTATTTGAGAGAGTATTCTTGAATTCTTTATCTGTTGTGTATTAGGATTTATTAAAATGGTAAGAATCAATTGATTGTTACCCCAAAATATTGTAGTCGCTAGTTTTCTTGTGGGAAACTACATGCATTGCTTCTCAGTCTAAGGTAGATTTTGTGTCTACTCCTTGAACTATCTGTCTTTATGGAGGGTTCCCCACTACATCTGAACCTCTTGGAGTGTTCAGAACTGGTGGGAGCTGTGTTACACAGATTCTGCTCTCTGAATGGAATAGACAGCCTGTGTACCAGGCACGTTCTTGCCCTGTTAGTTGAAACAACAGGGCACATGGCAGGGTCACACGTAACAGTCCCTCCCTTGCTACTTTGACTACAGAAAATTGTAGTCACACAATCTCTCTACTCTTGTATCTCCATGTTCTGTGGCAAGTAGAGGCCCAGGCAACATCCACCAAATGAAATGCATCCTGTCTGTCAAATGATTTCAGCTCTCCCCCAGGACACTTATCGTTCACTGTGAAAGAGGACCCAATACAATGGCATGTGACTTAAGAGGATTTCTTTGAGCTTCAGACTGGAATGAAGGGTTCTGCTCCTTTGATGAGGCTTTGAACCTGCAACTTTATGCTTGCAAAGCCTATACTAGTACCATCACCTCCTCCCCATGCTATGGGTGTGCTTCAGGGAGAGCTAATCCACATTCTCATTCCATGAATTTAAAGCTGAGGGAGCTTGCAGCAAGCGTTAAACTTTATCTTAGGTAGTCAATACTAAAAGAGCATCCATATGTCACTCTGGTTTCAAAAGTAGATAAGGCACTCAGCTGCATTCTTTAATGCAAATCCCTCTAAAACCTTATATGCTATTAGTAGTCTGCTAGTTATTTGATGAAAGAGAAAATTAACTTTTCAAAGAGCAAGGCAAAAAATAGAACTGAGTCTATTACACCAGCCAATCCAATATTCCACACAATGAGATAGTGTTTCTTTTTACTCATTATGCCTAGCAAAAGCAATCAACAGAAGCCTGAAATGATAATTGTACAGAAATGCAATCTGATTAAAAGTAGAGATCGGCAGGTATTGGAAATAACCCACCTATTAGAAAGAAAATGCAAAGTCTTCATGGTGCAAGTGTTGGATTGCTTTAACTCATCATTGCAGGCTTGGTTTTCTTTCTAGCTAAATTTCCTATGGGTTAAGACAACTGTGCTCATAATGGACATGTGTCAGTTTAAAACTGAAGTAAATGACACGAGAATTAAAGCTGTAGTGTTAATTCAATTTAAAGACTAATATGTGCATTAATATTGTGATCTCTTCTACACTCACTCTACCCTAAAATGTCACACCAAGGTTAATTGGAGAAGATTGGATTTGCCCATAAATTTGGTAGTAACAGTTATTAACCATTTGGTGTTTATCTGAAATTACCAGATAACACAAAATCACACAGTTCAGGATCCTGTATTATATTTCCATTTAGTGTGTGTGGGAAAGATATTTCAGATACTGTTAGCTGGGAATTGCTGGAGAGTGGCAAACTCTCACGGAACATGCTCCTTTAAGAATAAATTGGAATAAATATGAAAAGATAAGTGTGAGACACTTTTGTGTACTTTTTCACACACCCACAAGCAGGCTGGCAACTCAGCATGTTCAAGATTAGTTTGATAAACAGCAACTCCTTTTTCAGCACATGCTGCACTGAATCTGCTGAATATAGGGAGTGGTGGAGGGAAAAATTATCAGGGGGAAAAATTAAGAGGGTAGATCTAAAGTGTACCTAACTCCTATCTTTCATAACACAAGTTAACTTCTGTACACTCTATCTAAACTGTATGCAATACATCTCTCTTCCAGCACAGTAACTGCATTTGGAAATTATTTTCATTTTCATATCTTTTTTTAATTCCTACTTCAGCCTGTCTCTCCCTCTTCCTCTCTTCCATACAAAGCAAACCTTCTAGTTTTTGGGGTTCCTACTGCCTTCTCCTCACATTGCACAGGGAGTAAATTCTAGTTTGCTTCCAAGGGAGATGGAAAGACCTTAGCTGAGGGTCTTCATAAAGGCAACAGAGTTCTACACCTACTCTTGGTGGCCGTTCTGGAACTGACCCATCCCCTAGGTGCATCGAGGGGAAAAGTGGTATTGCTGATTTGCAAAAGGGTACGTACAATCCAGACAACCTCTTTGGTGTGTCATCTCTGCAGGGCTGTGGAGGAGACCTGATTTAATACTGGCAGTAGAGACTAGATATTTGCTTGAAAATATTTGTCTCAGGGAGGAGATATGATTAGCTGCACTGTAGAGTATACGTAGGCTATAATATAACCAAGACAACTGTGGCCACAAGTGTATGATTACTTTTTTGTAGGCAAAGAGTGTGTAATGGAAAGTGTTCAGCTGAATCTCAGATTTAAGAAAACAAAACCTCAAAGGGAAGAAATTTCTGTTAAAGAGAAGAAGAAAAATGGGAAACTGTTACTTACAAAGGTAAAGAGACTGAACCATTTAGTTTAATAAAAAAAGGACAATTTTCATTTATATATCTGATATTTTGGGGAAGTGCTATAGAAGGTAAAAATACTGGGAGACTTCTCATTAGGGAGAGAGATATTTATACCAAATGAGATAAGATCAGTACAGAATTACTTAAATGCAGGAAGGCTTCTTCTATCTGTAAGTTGCTAATAATTTCCTTGAAGCCATAAACCTTAACAATATTTAAGTAAAGAGACTACTCAGGGGAAGCTGTGAATATAACTATAGTGGCAATCAACAGCAGAAACATTCTACAGCCAACAGCCCTATCAGTGAAGCAGCTGGAAGAATAGGAATAAAATCTAGAATAAAGATGACAAGATGTGTGACAGTGCTAAGATGACAGAAAAATAGATAAAGGCCTTGTTTTCAGAAAGCCTTGGGGGCAAGCAGGGATTTACCTGTGCAGACACTTGATGTAGTTACTGTACTGAAGGTCTCACAGTCTATTGGCAGTGCTGTTTTTGATGTACAGCTTTCTAACATCCCCAAGTAACTGCTCCCTATCACAAAATCAGCCAAAATAGCAGAGGTTGTAATCATGAGAGGTGTCCTACAGAGTCAGGTTAATGACCTGCCAGTGGTCCAACCTGATTTTTGACAGTGACAGTAATGACAGTGATGCTATTTAGAAAGGATATACAAGTCAGACCACTACCTACTCTGTAAAGAGGCACTTCTTTTGATCTGGTTTGAACTGATCTCCTGCCAATAGTTCTTTTTTTTTTACAATTTGGAAAGCAGCAGTTCTGTCCTCATCTTATCTAGCCATTCACAAGAAATGACTGCTGTCCATGTAGAAAGGCAATCAGCTGGTGAGAAATAGCCCAAGTGGCAATGCCACACGTGCTCTACATACACACCATATCTGCTTTTGCTATGTGCAGGAGTCTCAGAAATTTCAGGTAAGCACAGTTTCCTTGAACTCTGACTCATCCTTATTGCCACAGTGATGCTTATCTCAACATTTTCTCACACAGTCCCTACTATTATCAGCTTTTATCCCAAGTATGTGATGATAAACGTGATTATTAATAGTAGTAATTTATTAATGTTTACATGCTTTTAATTTTTTAATGGGCACACTAGGAGAATTACTTTCTAACAGTTGTATTTACTGCTGTCCATTTTAATTTGATACTTTAATCTGGTCTTTGGAGCAACTGCTTAAAACTGACATCCATACAAAATATGGGACTTGTGAGAGATAACAGATCGGGAAGGAGATGCCGATGATACAAACTAAATGCTGTTCCTTACAAAACTGCAGGAACTAATGAATGCTACCCATAAATATTTATTGAGGACCAAAATTGTGCAATACTTCTGCTACAAGGGACTTGTATTCTAACAGTAGTGTAGAAGGAGAAAGCTTCTCTGCATTTTTCTGCCTCTCTTTCAGACTGTACATATTCACGATGACACCCATTTGCTGCATTACATTTAATTTACATATTTGACTGCTTCATCTGCATGAATCTCAATTATCCATCTTCCCTGTGATAACCTGCCTCATTCCAACTCTTCTAAAGGAACTATAATTTTAAGAAAGAAAGAAATGGAGGGGGGGAAAATATGTAAATTAAGGTTCTAAGGTCCCTAAAGACAGAGCAATCCTGATTTCACATTCAGGATTGACAATAATCTTTCACAGGCTGTAATTTTAAGATTGCACAGCTTGTGTCCTTTTGACCTTTAGAGGTGAGGATTTTTATCAATGTAAATAAGACAGAGTCCTGTATAAGCTGCAATATATATCTGTGTTTGGTACTGAGATATCATCTCTTCTGTTCTCATTTCTACTTTATGCCTAACATCTCAATTGTACTGGGTGCCTTGAGACAAACAGGCATGCAAGGAAGTAGGAAAGAGTTTTTCTAAACTGCATTTGATGTTTCTGAAAAAGAAAAGAACTTCATTGGCTGAACCACTGTACATATTTTTGTGACTTTTCCCTCCAAACATGCTTTTTTTTTTTTTCTGAAAACCCACACCAAAACACATAAAAGACCAAACAGTTAGATATGAGGAAGAAATTTTTTATGGAGAGAGTGATCAGGCATTGGAATTTGCTGCCCAGGGAGGTGGTGGATTCACCATCCCTGGAGGTTTTTAAGATGAGACTGGATGTGGCACTTAGTGCCATGGTCTAGTAACCACAGTAGGGTTGGACTTGATGATCTTGGAGGTCTTTTCCAACCTGGTTGATCCTATGATTCTATGAATTACCAGCTGTGAAAAATGTATCTTAAAAGTAAGTTGTATACTCAGTATATATTTTATACTCAGTAAACATCCAGATGTAAAGAACATAGAATGAATAGCCCACAGAACAGCCCATTGAACTGTCCACTGGCAGTTAATGCAAAAGCAAAGCAATTTTAAGTCACTACTTCTTATGCAAGATGCTGTGCCCCAATACGAGACACTCTAGAACTTAGAAAGTGGGTAAATAAACATCTCAACATCTACCTAAGTAATCCTCTCCACATATATCTGCATATCTATACACAAGTACAAAACACACAGTTCAAATTTACATGCATAGTGCTCAGACCAACTCTATTAGCACTTAAATTTTCATTTCTTCCATTTTTCCCTGTGTATCCACAAGCAGACCCAGATTCTAAAACCACAGTATGTTTTATTAAAACCAAGGGATACTGCTTCTTAGAGATATAGTTGCATTTTAATGTCATAGAGGTACCCAGCAATGTCACAATCAGCCATACTAACTTGCAAGGCCAGTTGCCAGCTGTAACAGATTTGTCTTTCATGGAATTAATGTGCTACAATCTCTTGTACCAAAGCAGGTAATTGAAAAGACTTTTTGTTGTGGGTTTTTTTAGCAATTATTTTGGCAACATAGATTTCTATCTTAGTTTTATCAGGTTGCTGTGCTATAAACATTTTATTTTTGTATCACACACCCAGGATTAAGTGGGAGTAAAGTAGGTTTATATGGCATTAAATCACAAATGGCCTTTGCTGGAAAAGCTGTATAAATATTGCAACAAAGATGTTTCCTGTGTAGGAATGGCACAGAAACAATGCATAAATTAATATGCTGTGCACAGTTCCTCTTGCCAAAGAAGTTGGAGAAAGGTGATAAAAAGGGCAAACTTGGATACTTTTCTGGTTTAGTTCTGAGTGATATAGATTAACATACATGTTAAGGTCTTCAGGCTGCTTTGAGACAGCACTGCCTAAGGAAGGCTGCAGAAATGTACTTTATTTAGGCAGCATCCTTGAGCTACACTCTGTACAAAGAAAAAATATCAGAAAATCTGACTCTGTGTGCTGTATGTTCTAGAAAATCTTGATTGCACTGTCTCTTCACTGACCACTCAATGTTGAAAATAACTTATGCAAAGTCTTTCTTTGAATACACATGGAACAGAGTTAAATATGATGAATCATATAGTCTTAGCAATTACTGTCAGTCTTGTCATTTTTAAAGAATAGAGATGTAAAATACTTGCTTAAATTTACGAAAGAAAAAATAGAAATTGACAATAAAGAAAAAGCCATTTCAAAGTATTTCTGATCAAATTAAATAAAAAGAACACAGTGGCAAGAACTACAGTAATGGGATTTTCTACCTTCTTTCTTTGTTGTGAGGAGGCCTATACAATTATCTCAAGGAGAAATCAAGAAGGAAAAAAGATGAAGATTTCCAGACTAAATGTAGAATTTCATCCTCCAGCTGTATGGTTTAGAGTGATGGAGGGAATTGTGAGGACAGAACAGGTGATATGCAAACTCTGAGCTTTACAATTAATCTGTCATCTTGAATTTTCTGTTTTCTTCTCCAGCAGCATATGTACTCTTGAAATCTATGTACGTAAGTTTGTTCAGCTTCAGAAGAGATGATCATTGCAAACCTTTTTGCTTAATAATTTCCTTTTCTTACCCTATCCCTTTTGAAGTGGCTTTATTTTTAAATTCTGCAGTTCAATGCAATTGTAAAGTCTGATTCATGTTTCCTTTTACTGTTGCAAACTGGAATTAGTAATATTAATTTGAGTTCACAGGTAATATTTGCTGCTGAGATTAGCTACAGAGATCAGAGCTACAAATGTATGGAGACCAGTTTGTACAGATACGACAAGATTGAAGTCAATAAAACAGCATGACACACACTTGGCTGAGGGAGAATAAAACCAAGGACATTTTTGTATCCCAGTAAACCCTATCATGGCAGTAGGAAAATCCTGAAAAAGCAAACAGGACCAGACACTAGCTAAGTCAAACTGGGAAGCCTCAGGTCACTTTATCCAGGGGCACTCAGCTACTGTACTGCACGATGACAAGCAGTAAGGATGTCAGTCTTCTTGATGTGGTGCTGAAAATAGCCACTCATGCAAAAACTGAATGTCCAAAGATCCGTCAGTGTGATGAGAATTTGAGAACCTAAAATTATTTGGAAATATGCCAACGGGGATCAGTGCCACTCACATGAGTGCATTTGTTATCTAGTGCTGACAGATCAGGGATACATAGAGTAGAGGACCTAGGGCTCTCTGCATGTCCTGGAAGTGAATTGAATCACAGGCAGAAGCATGGAAATTGTTGATAAAATATGGCTTACTGGTCAAAAATCCATAAGAAGAAATACTTATGATCAGATTGTTTTCATGATATAAACACTTATCATCGCTGTCAGAAATCATTTATGCCAAAGAAGAAATGAAGAAGGAAGTAAGGAAAGTATTTTGTATTTTCTGGCAAGACAGAGGTGTGCCATGGGAGAAGGGTATAAGAATGTAGGACTTTACCCTAGTTTCTGTGTCAGCACTGCCCCTGAGGAACTGCCAAGTTTTCACTAAGATTGTGGACAAGCTATGCTAAGGGTTGACCCTTCTTTCATTCCCATGAACAGTTTCCACCATTTAATTTATACATAAAATTCAAATTTAAAAAAATAAATAGTTTTGGAAACAAAAATGATGCTGATGAGACTGAGAAGTACAAATAGACCAGGAAACACAAAGTGTTTCCTTAGAAACATGCAAGTTGTGTTGCAAATGTTGAGTTTCATCTTTCCTTCTGTTTTCCAGGCCTATCCGTGTCTGGGATATTCTCTTTCCTGTTTCTTCAATTGGACATAGAACAGATTTCTGGTTATGATGGAGGCAGATAAGATGTCTTGAGAAATGATTTTTGATTTTCATCACAAATTCATCTCAAGATTACATTTGCTAAGACCCTTTTTTTTTAATTGTAAGGTGTCTTTCAAATAATCGTGTGTATTGTCTATGGTTGCATAGAAAGAAATTTATTGTGTTACCTGAAATAACAGTATTTTGACTTTAATTTGATTTTTTCTTTTTCAATGGATGAACTATAATTAAAATTGGAAATAATGATCTGATATTTTGCAAAGTATTTGATTTATGAAAGCATATCTGCAAGATTTTAACTAATACTTTATGGTGTGTGATCAATTATTTACTCAGCTTCCTATTTACCCCAAATGTTTCATTGCATTTTCATAAACTTCTGTGCACCAATTCTGCTGGTAGTAATTAATTCCTTCTCTTTTTAATGATCCAAAATTAGTTGCATAGATCTAAAATGGATCTAAAAGAGCTCTTCATTGCTTTTATCTTTGCA
Source organism: Acanthisitta chloris (assembly GCF_000695815.1). Classification (NCBI taxonomy): domain Eukaryota; kingdom Metazoa; phylum Chordata; class Aves; order Passeriformes; family Acanthisittidae; genus Acanthisitta; species Acanthisitta chloris. Next base: position 50,032 of record NW_008686413.1, read on the forward strand.
CACTGTCAGATATCATATCTCAGTCTATTAAAATGGTAATTTAATTTTTTTTGATTAAACATAGATGGAATGCTATACTTGGAAATGGGAGATGATGAAATATGGAATAAATTGATAAACTTCTCTGTAAGGTAGGATGCTGGGGTTCTCTCTGAATGGTATTGATTCATTCATTTTCAACTGGATTTGGTGGTTTGCAGTGACAATACTGGTGAATATTTCTTCAGTTACTGAAAATTAAACTGCAGTGAAAGGAGTCCTTAATGGGGTTCTGCTCGTAAGAATATTGAATTTATGTTAAAAGGAGGAATGAATCTATATTAGGAGAAAATGATATGAACTAGCTACAAGATGAAACTTCAAATGTGTTTGTTAAATTACTTCTCAAACTTGGCCTGAAAAATTTTAGCTCAACATTTTAGCTTCTTTTGCAAGGAATCCTTGGGAATATGCATAAAATGCCTGAAGTATAAGATCTTTATTTTTTAAGCACTTCAGATCTTTGCATTATAAGCAATTGAGGTATTAGTAGAGGATTTCATTTTTGTGTATAATGAACAAGACCAGACAGTACTTTTAGTGCCATATGCAACATATATAATTATGAAATGTCTTTCAATTGAAAGACAATTTCTGTGTGTCTATACTGAAATAATTGAGCAACTAATTTGACTGAAGAGTATCATGCTTTCCCTTCTCACCACCAGGCCACTTAGGTATACTACTAAAATTAATTTTGACACTTAATGATGAACATTTTTGATGCTAATTTTCAGAGCTGTTTAAAACTGTGAAACACTGAAGAACAATTGTAATATTAGGATAACATTAATATGCAATTATAGATTAGATTAAAGTTGATATCAACCCAGGAAAGCCTTTTGTTTCATATTTAGGCAGGTAGTCTGCTAACTGTGGAGAAAAAAAAATATGTTAAAGAATCAGGTGCTGTATATTAAGCGCTGTGTGTGTTCTGGACATTTGCAACAGATTTATCACTGCTCTGGGGATCCTCCAGTGATCTAGAGTGGGACAAGACTGGAATCAGACATTCCATAGAGCTCGATTTTCTACCTTGTTGCACAGTCTACATCAGGAACAGAAGCCGATGATGTTGAGGGAGTTGAAAATTACACAGAACTATGTTAAGTTCTAAGACAAATTTGTCTTCATTAGCTAAGATGGGTTATAAACCTCCTCATTTCAGTTGTACTTGGGCTGCATGCCTGAAATTCAAATGATGAAAAATAAATCTTTGCAGCTGGTAATGCTGACTGAACCTACTGGAGGAACTAAGTTAACTTTGGCATCTTTTATGCATTTTAAAATGCAGAATATATCTGCCATTGATAATCTCAAAAGAGAGGAGGGTTTTTTTGCCTGATTTGATTTTTAATTCAAAAAACATACATGCCACTACAGCTGGAAAAATATGACCTTTGAAGTATGAATGTCAAGCCAGAAATGGTAACTAATTACATTGACCTAAGCTATTTCTAAATATATTTAAATAAATAAATAAATAAAAACATGCTTTCCTTTACTGAATGTCAAGATGAAAGAATGCTGTGTCTCAGCTAAGACATCAAAGCCTTGAAAGAGTTTGGAGAAGAAATGGTGTGTTAATTCTTATTGAAAGCAAAAGTATTCCTAAGGGAGACTCTTCTTTTAAACCATATGTCTTTGACATAAACTGGCAATAAAGGAGAAAACTACTGCTGAGAATGTGAGAAACGCAGCTGAAATGCTTCTTCCTTTTCAGAGATATTCAAATAATTTGACCTCATTAGAGATACATTCCACATCCTTATTTTGAGACTTATAATTTCTTGAATGGAGCTTGGCACTATTCACAGCGTTAGAAGAAATGGAATCAGTTTGAAAGTAAGCTATAACAATAAGATTATAGTATTGCTAACTGGAATGGAATCTGCAGCAGAGTTCACTTGGAGTTTATTTGGTGCCTCTTTAAGTGCAGGACTCGGGAGCATTGTGGTAAATTCCCAGATCTGGATCTATGGGTTTAGGTCTATTACATGTAGATGTGGCACTTAGGGACAGTTTAGTGATGGACTTGGCAGTGTTATGTTTATGATTGGGCTTGATGATCTTAGAGATCTTTTCCAAGCTAAATGATTCTATGATCCTATGTACATCCTAACTCCATGTGACAATCAGAAAAGTAGCCACTCTTCCTCAGTACTGTGGCTACTATTTGAAAGATACAATAGGTTTTGGTTCCTTGACAGGTCTGTGGTGCAGTTTGAAAGTCATGCAAGGCAAGCTCTAGCCAGGAATCTTCCTTCTCTCAGTGTTTGTGTTGGATGTACCCGGACACTGCAATTTGGTCCTCTAGTATACAATGGAAATTTTCTCAATTTCTTGTTGATGGTGTGATGCAAGAAATCATTTTCTAAGAAATGCTTACTGCTGCTGGTGAGAAACTGTACCTAGAAAATAGCACACAATAAATGCAACAAACAAAAAGTTGTATCATGAATAAAAGAGATTTCTGCCAAAAGCTGCAGAGCTGTAAATAGTAGAAATTCAGCACATAAAGCTGCATCACATAGTTAAATTATCACATTTCTCTGTCTTCTAAGTAACTAAGTTTTATTGCAACACCTGTTATGAGTTTGTCAACTGTTCAGGACTGGGTTAGAACTGAAACGCTGGCCATATGCATTTGCAGAAGAAGGAGACAGAAAATGATAGATCCAAGGAGCAGCTTTAGCTCCTTTCCAATTTCTGTGTAAAAAGTTCAGAACAATTCTAGTTTTTAAATTATATTTTCATTTAAATATAATGGAAATCTAGGTAAAATCCTTATAATTGTACTACATCTACTGGAAACAATCAGTGGGGAAAACACAAAATCTTTACTGTTTTAGCAACCTAAATAAAATTTTTCCTCCCACCCCATTAGAGAAATACCCATACCCAATTTTGTATATACTCCCACTTTCACTCACTGAAGCTTGAATTAATTGCTGCACAGTAGAATAACTTGGAGGCAATCAAGTTATTCCTTCTCTCTTGGTAATCAGCCCACAGCCTTTTGGTTAGGGTACTCATCTTAGAAATAAGATGAATTCTGGAACTCAAATACATAGGCAGTAGCCAAGAGGTTTCCCTATCTACTCAGGCTTGATTTTAGAAGGAAATGGCAGTTTTAACTTTATTTTGCCCAGAGTGGAACCTGATGGGCATTCGTTGACAGTGTCTATCATACTGACCTCCTTAGAGTCTGTAAGTGTTCCTTAGCCTAAATTATAAGAATTCAGGGATGGAATGATCAGAAATATAATTTTTGACTGATTTACAGTAGTAGTTCTGCTCACTAAATGAGCTGTAAGAATATGACATTTGTTTGCAATTTATGAATGCTCAATTTGTAGCTATTTAGGAAAGTGTGATTTAAGGGCTGAAAGTGAAGTTGCTGACTGCTTAGGACACCTAAAAATATGTAGTCTTTTTTTTTATATATATAGAAACTTAAAATCCAGAATTTCCCACTGAGCCTGTGTATCTGCATGTGCCAAATCACTCCTTTCCAGAAAGATATACTGTACAGTGTATTATGGAAGAGGTGAATTTAATAAAAAAACCTCTTCCATAGCTTTTCCTCTCCCATACCTCCTTTAGGATTACACTTTTTAAAATGGTGTTATGAAATTCTTCTTGTACCTTTTATCAAAACTGTAATACTGAATCATTATCCCATGATGCAATGACATAGATAATGCAATGAACTGCTTTCCCAGCTAATTACCCATGTTACATTTCAGATGAGAAAATTGCTAAGTGTGGATGGATGTGTTATTCCTATACAAATTTGATAACCTGAATTAATTTTATCTTTATCAATACAGTGTTTGGAAACCTTATTTCTTCCTCCTCTGACTATCTGCTTCTGATTTGTAAAGACAAAATGTTTGCCATATTTTCCTATTATCCAAGAGTAGTAAAACAGCAATACTCTAATTAGTGGATCTTTTAAAGACTGAACCCACAGAGTTTTAGAAAGTAAAGATGTCTCCTATTGAAATAAAAATAATTAAAAATAATCTCCTTTAAATTACAGAAGTAATTACTACTTATAATCATCAGTCATTTATTTAATTCATATTTTTATATAATTTGAGATTCTTCAGTAAAAATTAGAACAGAAGCTGAACAGTATTTTCAAGTGTTGGACTGAGTGTTTTTAAATTATGACTTTTTTTTACTTTGAGTTTGTGTGCTTATTTTTAATCAAATAGACCCACTGGAACTCAGGAGTGCAAACCATTCTGACTCCACAATGGAAAGAAAAAATCATTTACCTGTTAGACAAGGTTTCACAACAGCATCCCCCAGCCCCAGCTAACCAAAAGCTACTCTGTGGCTGTGTAGGTTTGTTAAATGTCCAATATTTGTATTTGGTATTTATGGGCTTAACCTAGGGCAAGTTAACAACAGTCACTTTGCTCTATATCTGCCTCAATCAGGTCAATATAAATGGATGTTTTTTTCACCAGTGATGGCTAAATCATACTCTTGCTATTGCTCAGACCAGCTCTCTAATAATTTATTTGATGATTTGTAGGGAAGCCACAATGTCTCAAGTAAGCTATGAAGTTAATATTTTTGCCTAAAAAGGTTTAGGATTTGTTTCTTCTTTTCAGAAAAAAATAAATGTAATAGCATATCATTTTTTGTTGGAAAGAAAGAACTTAGTCATTGAGCAATAATATTAGCAATATTAGCAACAGAACTTAATGTCTTCCTGGACACCATGTAAATGATACACATGTTTTCCTATGAACTTACTTTTACTGGTGAAAGGCAACCAGATTTTGTGCAGTTTGTAATTTAGTAGTTACAACTACTGATTAGAATTTAGGTACCTGAGGATGCTCATATCTGTCTGACTAAAGAAGACTGCCATGAACTAGTGGGAGAAACTTATTGGTGGATTATCTGGTTCTTCAGTGCAATTAAACAGTAGAAATATGCTGTTGGTTTGGGTTTGTGGGCGGTTTTTTGCTTTCTTTTTTCTTTTTTTTGGTGGGGAGGGGTGTTGGTTGTTGTTTTGAGGTTAGTTTGTTTTGGGGTTTTAGAATTTCTATCCAGCAATTTAATATATTGCTGCATTGTTTCACAGAACTATGCTTCAAAGGGGCTATGATCTATGAATAATATTTCTTTAAACAACAGCTAAAATAATTTTCTTTGTAACTTGAAAACTGTGTTCACATTACTGTAACTTTCAGTATATTAATTAAAAAAACATAATTCCCTTTACTATTACTAAAGTCTTACACTTTCAACTGTTCCCAACAGTAAATTGAAGCCCAATGAAATCTAATTGCCTGGTATGCAACCTGAGAGACATTTAAAGAGAAATTAGAAACTCTAATTATATGCTAACTTTCCTCCATTTATGTTACGTTTGCAAATTTAACTTCCCATACCTTTAATTTTCTGTCTACTGCTTTAATTTTGGCTTTTCATTATTAGTAGCACTAAACTGCTCTCTAGCTGCATCAATATACTGTTATATTCTCCTAAATGAGCATAGATCAGTTTGTTTTTCCGGATGTTTATCTTGCAGTTGGAATTCTCAGAAGAGGTTCATTACATTTTATTATAGAGAAGCCTTTTACAAAAAGATCAAGTAAAATGACCCAAGTATTAATAGAACATGAAGGGACATACTCTCTTCTTGCAGGATTGAGGGTAAGGGATTTTATCCCCAAAGTCTGTTTGGCTCATTAGCCTTTCACTATTGTTAGTGCTGAGAGTGTTATTTTTTGCAGTTTGCCACATACGACAGAGGATGTGGATGACAGAAAGATTTATTTTATTTGCCCCTTATTTTGCTTGTATTTCAAATGTAAAGTGTGATGTATAGTGAGATTCTACTTTTTAGTTAGTATTCCAGTGGTGTTTTGAATGTATATGGAATAAATTTGAATTTTCAGTAAGTGCAGCATGTATATATCTATATACACACACAGACAGATAGAACTCTGTGTGTGTGTCAACCTCTACAGAACACTCAAAGCACTAAATTAAAGCACTGCAAGCTTGAAGACAAACTGCTATTGCTTATATCCTGGTGATATCTACCAGAAAAGTGAAGTTCAGAGACCCACTAAACTATAGATATCTCCCTACATTTAGCAGCCTTTAGCTTATTTCATAGAATCTTAGACTCTAAAATCATTTAAATTGGAAAAGACCTCTAAAATCATTGAGTCCAACACTTAGCACTGACAAACTCACCACTAAACTATGTCCCTAAGGGTCACAAATACACATCCTTTAAATACCTCCAGGGTGGTGATCTCACCACTTCCCTGTGCAGCCAATTTAAGTGCTTTGCAACCCTTTCAGTGAAGACATTTTTCCTAATACGTAGCCTAAACCTGTCCTGGCATAACTTGTCTGTTACCTGGGAGAAGAGACCAATGCACACCTGGCTGCAATGTCCTTTCAAGCAGCTCTACAAAGTGGTAAGGTCCCCTGAGCCTCCTTCTCTCCAGGCTAAACAACCCCAGCTCCCTCAACTACCCCTCATAAGAATTTCTCTAGTCCCTTCACCTGCTTCATCACTCTTCTTTGGAGACATTTCTTTTTCTTGTGGTGGGGAAAGGAATATAGCATTCATATTTATTAAGAGAAAAGTAGTGACTTTCTTCAAGCTATGCAGACTTTAAATGTCCATAAAATCCTGTGGCCAGGATGTACAAGGTTGATTGCAAGTGGTTTGAAGATCTGCTTTCTTTAATTTCTTTAGTTCTGATAATTTTATGTGCTGTGCCATTGTTCTTTTATGGAGGAGAGTATAAATGAATCCACTGGTTGTATTGTAACCTGAATGTTACCTTCTTAGTAGACCATTCATAAGAGAATGATCCTTGCCTTTTAACTGTGCAGCTGTTTATTGGATTAGGGCATGATATTGGAGACACAACTATCTGGGATGTAATCCTGCATTTGGGAGTTGTTTTCATTCAAATTGTAGGTAACATTTACAGGGAGAACAGAGCAAGCTGTGGTGGTGGTTCTGTTTGGACAGAAAATTCAGAAGAGAGAAATATTATCTTGAAATAGTTTGATCTGGGACACTCAAACTAATACTGTAGTCTGGTGTGTCTTCCATGACACCACAATCTAAATACAATTAAAGTATTATTTAGTACAAGGCTATTATATTTAGATCTGATTTTCATACATTGAAGTTAATGTCAGCATATTTAGATATATCTTAATTTTCATTTTCTTTCATTTTTATGTTTATTATAATGTTATGTTTTACCCTTGAGTTCTTGCTGTCTCCCATATTACTTGTGAAGAGGTGTTTTTCCCCCTGTTTAGAAATACTTGTGCTTCTGTACAGTGTGAATGATTTACTGCTGAAGGGCAGAGCATTATTGGGCCAAATGTGTCCATACTTATGTATATAGAAATGTGTAGAAATTGCTTAAGTGGCTGTTATGTGTACACAGATGCCTCTATATGCTGTTTTTCCCCCTCTGTTTTTGATGATCCCAAAATTTGTTCCTGTATGCACATAAGAAAAGCTTTTTTGTGCTTTCTACAAGGTATATAAGATACAGGAAATACCAAGAAAAAGTATTTTTTTAGGACTAAAATCTAGATACCTCCCATGATGTAACTGGAAGTGCAGTAACAGAAAGTAATGCCTTATTCTAAAAAAATAAATCTTTATTATTCATACATACTTAAGTCTACAAATTGAAGATACATCTTTTAAAGTTGTTCTGCTTCAAAATTACATTCCCGCTAATCCACAGATGAGCTGTGAAAATCAGATTTCAAATTCTCCTCTTCTGTGCTCATGTAGGTTTTTCCAAAAGAATTGATTACATGACTGTGTGCTAGAAAACTTGCCTGATTGTTCCCCATTATATCAGCTGCTCTAATAAAAGATATTGCTTCTGCCAACAAACCTCATTTCTTCCTTCTGAAACTGCTTTAGAAACTTCTCTGTTTGCTTGGAAAATATCAGAGAAGCAAAGATTACCCAGCAACCACTTGTCTAAAAGCGATGCACTAAAGCTAGAAAATATGTCAAATGTGAATTATGCTGTAAATTCATAGCAATGATGGAATAACTTTACATCATTTGGCATCATAACTGTTATAACTGGTTTTCATAACTCAGTAAGAGGAAAGTATATTATTAGTAACTAGTAATACCTGTTTAAAGGATTAAGAAACTCACAATGACCCCTAAAATTAGGACCAGTTATACAGTAAGTGAAATGTCTTAGAAAATAAAAATAAACTTGATTTATATGTAGGCACTTCTTAGGTGTCAGTTCCCAGAAAATAGAATGCTAATACAAATTCAATTATATTAATATAGTGGATTAATTTCAAATATGCTATGTGATATAAAACATACTTGCAAAGGATCTCTTCAGATTTTCACACATAACCATAACCAGTTTTGGTTAATAAATTGAAAGGACAAAAGCATGTGGTAAAAACAAAAGCAATGTGGTCATAGCCACGTGTCACAGACTGAGAGTAAACTCTGGTCAAAGTGAAAGTATTTTGATTTTCAGTAGGATCTGACTTTCATATCTTAAATTTTGATTCTGCAGTCTTGACTACTGAGAAAATATCCACCACTGAAGACTTTACATCCTTGTGTTAATATATATCTAGATGACATTACTAAACCTAGAACTTTAGGACAAATCTGAACAAGAATTCGAGATGTAGCAAATTTGTGGGTATTCTGTACTACTAGCAAACTAATTTCTGAGCTCTGGTAAGTATCATCACAATAGTGGGAAATGGGTTTTCGCTGGGATCTATAAAAGTGTCCTGAAAAGAAAGCAATGACAGCAGTAATTCTCTTTTAACCAACAGTGTAGTGGCCCAAAAAGCTGTTCAAGGGCAGAGACCAATTGTCACAGTCACTCCAAGGAACAGCAGCTCCCACATGCAGCATTTTGCTCAGGGGTCTCCCTGCAGCCTGTCCCACAGCAACCTGCCTGCAGCCACAGCTATCCCACCTCCTGCCCAGACAGCCTTCTGGGAAGGCAGCACATGGACATGCAGTCACAGTCAGTTGGGTAAGAGTCGTAGTTTTCATTCCGTGCACTGAATTTTAATTTGATTCGTTCTGATTTAGATTCAAAATCCTTCTTTGCCTTCTTGTAAGATTTGTTACATGTCTTAATCTCTGATGGTATCTGTCTCTGAGCTAATCATTCCAAGTGTCTGTTGTAATCAGCAGAGTTCTAATCAGTATCATCTAAGGTAATTATTTGCATCCTGAAGTAGATATCTAAAAGAAGCTAAATTAATTGCATCTTGAAAGTGGCTATTTCTTGCCATTTGGCCATGAAGAAAACACAAAAAGGGTAACTTAGCGTACATAATCTGTTTTATAGAGTCCTAAAATTAGAGGAGATTAATTGTATAATTTTTGCTGTAAAACTGAAAAGCATTTTTTAAATGCAATTTTTAGATGTACTTTGATTTTTGTAACACTGAAGTAATTTTTATTACTTCTTCTTGTGGACCCTGTAAGCTTCCATAGGTGCCACAAAAGAATTAGACCTGAGTGTTTGTTTCATCATTATCTAAACCTAATTTCAAAGTTATCTGAGCTTTCTTATATGAGATGGAGATTGGCTCCGAACTGATTAAGATACTTTAGCTGCAATGACACCAGTTTTACAAGTCTCGGTATGAAACTATCAGCTGTGCTGTAGTGGGACTTTGTCCTCAGTTGGGACCTTCACAGAGAAGCAATACCTGGAATGAATCTTAGGTGCATTCTCTGTTCTGGTTTGCAGCGATCTGTGTACTTTGCCTTTTATGATCTGACAGTATCATCAAGTAGCATGTCCCTTTTGCTTACACTGAAGAACTTCAGTGTGCTTTGCTGCCTGTCCCTGCTCTTTAGGCAGACACTGTAAACATCATCTTAGCAGAAAATGAGCTCATCTGGGATTCTTACTGCTCTTAGTTAACACACGTTTCAATTTAACCTTTTGTGGCTATTAAGAAAGGTTCTCTCCACAAACGTCTATGCCACTTGAGTGTGATGTTTTTTGCCAAGTGAAGGTCCTCAGGCTTTTTGATCTGTGAAAGCTCTGTATTGGAATGCATGGCAGAGTGTTAAGGTACACAGGGACTCACCTCAGCATTATATATTTACATATAACAAGTTTTCAAGACCATATTGTGTTTAAAGATTAAATGTCAGCTCATAGCTTCCTCTCATTGGCTTCTTATAAAAAAAAAACCATTTTCTTAAGAACAAAAGACAACATTCTTCTACTTGAATTTTATTTACTTAGTACCTTTCCCAAGGCCAATTACTGAGGGAGCAAAATCCTTTACTGTTTCACTGTAGCTGAGCACTGACATAACCTATGTTAAATTTTTAGCTCTCATACTTAAGACTCAAGGATGCTATGCTGGCCAGATGTTATTTCTTGAAGTCATCAGCTTGTTTATTCTGCCTCATAATCATCAGTAAAAAAATTAACATTATGTTTTGTAAAGATAACATGAGTTCATGTGTCTGCTTTCATTTGCATAACTATATGTTCCCTTTTGTGGGTCAGTCAGGGCCTAACAGCCAGACCCTGCTTTCCCACATTCACACCAGCATCTCCAGTTACCTATGAACAGTTCTAGGAATAATTCACAATATATAAGTAAGTTAACAAAAGGGCATTAAAATAATCAGTATTGACATTCACACAAACCAGGATGCTTCTTTTGCCAATGTATCTTCTTTCTTCAGGGCTTAAATATTTGTTGTACACATGAAAAAAAAAGAGTTATTTGGCCTAAAATTCCTCCTACCGTAATTACTAAGGTTCAGTTTGTATTGTTTTGGTGGGTTTTTTATTCATTTTTTTAATGCTCTTGACCCATAAGAATTTGTGTGCTTTTAAATGTTTCGTCCACTTTCAGAATATTTTCTTCTCCTTTTAAATACTTTTTCTACACTGTCCTGAAAGTCTGCTTTAAGACGATTTCCAGGGGAGAAAAAAAAAAGGACAAGCAATTACATTTAAACAATGCATTTGCAGTCTTTGCATGTTTTTAAGCTAGAAACATTTAGTGAAAAATGACCTTCTAAAAAAAATAAAAAATAATTGGACTAATTTATTCTGGGATAAAAAGACAAAGGACTCAAGAGTCAGTTTGGATGCCACTAGGGTCAGCACAGTGGCAGCTGTTATCCCAGGAAAGGCTCCATAGATAAAGTGCAAAGACTTGTTCTTTGTTTCTGCTACTGTGTATTGCAAGAGAAGGATGACAATTGAAAGTAGGAATATTTGCTTTACAGTTGCAGACAAATAACAGATGTTGTATTGACTGTAAGCTCATAGAGACAGAGGATTGTTTCCATTCTTTAGCTACATGTTGACTTCCTGTGTTGTCTCGGTGGGTTACTTTTTTAGAAGCTTCACAGTATGTGTGATTGTTTTTTCACTTTCTTTGCACGAGAGTATACTGCATCTTCAGTCACCTCTTGAACTGTTCACAAACTTAGCGTCTTAAGAAACTCTCAGACTACTCCTTCATTTCTGCTCTGTTTAACCCAGAAAGAGAGAAGACATAAAAACTCAAACAGATAAATATATGGTGAGAGACAGATGTAGAAGGGATGACAGGAAGGTAATGTGCAGAGGGACTTTCAAGTCTTCAGCTGCATACTCAAAACAAATATTAAATGTCTTAGGTTTATTGACCTGGAGAAGTTTTTGCAAGGCTCTTCTATTTGTCATAAGAATCTCAGGTTTGGATTTTTGTTCTGCTTTCATATTGAAAACGAATGCACGTACAGACGCGTTTCTTATTTTCAGTCTTGTTTATTGTAATCAAGCAGTAGCCTTTGGTCATCTGCTTTAAATGCATTACCATATAAAAAGACTAAGATGCTGCTTTCTGTTCTGTGATTAAGGCTGAGTATAATGCATGGCAGCACTGGCTTGTGATAAGACTGTAAAACAGAAAATCTGCTGAACTGTTTGAAGTTTTCCTTGTTTTGCATGACCTTGGGAAAGTCCTTCAATTTCCATCATTAAAAACATGCAGGTCATAAGCCCTTCTTTCAAACTCAGTTTCTCAATTAAGCTGTAGCTTTCTTAAGATCTCAAAAGATTAAGAAAAATTAAGCCCTAAATTAAATGATCCTAAGAAACTTAAACTAGACAGAGTTAAAATCAGGGGTAAAAAAAGAACAGTGAATAAATGTCTAATTGCTTATATTAAGCATTGATGTTTCTCACAACTTGAGATTTGCAGCCATGTAGATATTTAATTCTGGCCACTATATATTGCTTTCTCACTCCTTCAAAAAACAATTAATAAAAATCAGGCCTCAAAACAACCAGTAGTTGTACAGTTAAGGCTCTGTTATGGAGATACCAAGATTCTGACAGCAGGATTCAAATCATGTCGAGGGTACTCCACCTCTGGGTTTTAATGTAACTGGAATTTGTTGATACAACTAATGTACAAATTTAGTCATGCAAATTTTAAAATATCTAACAAAGATAAAATAAGATGAGCTGCAGACTCCTAATGACTCTGTGCACCATTGAGGTTCATAGTGCAAGTTGTTCCTAAGCCTGAGCATTGCTGAACTTCAGAAGATATGACATGTCTGCAAAAATCTTCTTGGCAGCCAGTGCTCTGGGTCATACTGAAAGGGTCCTGGACAGTAATTCAGTTTCTTCTTCAGCCTTGTCACACAAGGCCAACAAAGGTGCTGCTCTGTGGACTCCAATGGGGAGCTCTTGGGTTACAGAAGAGGAACTGCATGGTATTTTTTGCTCCAGGTGCTTCAGTGCCTTGTATGTGCGTATACATGAGTGTATTGAAAGCTAATTTTCACACCTCCTCCAATTTAACCCCAAATAACTACCTTTCTCCTTCAGATCAGCTGTCAATTATATTTCTCAGGTGATTAAACAAACCAGTCCAGGTACTTTTGAGTACCCTTTGAGCACTTGGACTCACTATTTCTACTTGTAGAATGGTGTAATGACCCTTCTTTTATTTTCAAGCATGTTGTAAGGCTTGTTCTATTATGTTCTCAAACAGCTATGATTCTAGAGTGCTGAGTGCCTTAGAAATGCCTATGCATAAATAAACATCAGACATGAGGCCTTGAGTGGGATCCAAGGGTCCTTGGATACAATCCACAGAGAAAAACCTGCACAGCCACAGGAAAGGTTATTTACTTCTCTTGCTCAGCATCTCTCTGAATACTAATTTTATTATGAAATACAGAACCAATAAATGTAGAGGCCTGGCCTTTGTGTCCAGAAGAATGGGTTTTCTACCTGCAGCGAGATCCATTTGCCAACGACCTGAACGAGTTCCAAGCAATTTGGAAAATTTCACTGTTCTTTAAGGCATAAATGGTTTCATGGCAGCTGGGATGAATCCACTTCAAATTCGAAATGAATATTCTGCAATCGTGCCAGTGGGAGAAAAATTAGATTACCATACCCTAGTTTGTTAGACAAGACCATCAGTGCCACAATCAGAGTTAAATGGAGCCTGTTCTGACATTAAAGTGTAGATAACTGAGACAAATATGTTTCAAAAATGTTTTTTTCATGAGTAATACAGTAATATTTTCTGATTGAGGCACTAAGAAATCATGTTAGTTTGTGAAAGTCCATGGGAACATTTTCTTCAGCATTTCTGTACCAATTCTCTTCCCATGGCTCTACTTTATGAAGAATGCTGACAGTCCCAAACCTCGGATGTGCACGATCAGGAAAAATGCAAAACAAACCAAGACAATACCTCTGACAGTGTATTTTCACAGTTTTCAGTTTGTAGACTGCAGCTTTCTGATGGGTTATGAGTTATTTTCAGGAAGTCAGCTAAGAAAAGGAGAGAAGTTCTTCTGCTATCCAGCAATCCTAACTTCAGAGGTTTGCAAAGCTTTCAAGACTACTAAAAGGAGGGAAACACCCCAGCAGCATTTTCAAATTAGAAATTTGACTAAAAAATACCAGTACAGCCAAAAAAAGGCTTGATGGCTAGATGGAATATTAAGTACTTTATTAAGCGTTTTCCAGTGCATCAAAGAGAATATGACCGGTTTGAAGTTTTCATAAATTAAGTAAATATTAAGAGAAAATTATGATGACTGTGTAAGCTAATGGTACTGACTTCCAACTTAACATCTAGCTGAGATGGTAGCTAAGAATAGTAGGAACTTTAAGAGTATCATTGATTTTGGTAGGCACTGTAGGGAGGCAGTGGTGGAAGGCACAATCTCTTCCAGGGTTCTTCCATTGTTCTTGTCCACACAGAGAGCTGTTGTCACACTGAAAATTAGAAAACACAAATTTAAAATTATGTGGGCAAAAAGTCCAAAATAAACCATCCCCTAAACAATTGTGTCTCCCAACCCAAGGTATATCTCTCTGTACTGGCTGTTGCAGGGTTTGGGGGCTGCAGGGTGGTCTCTGTGAGCTCTTCCAGGGTTCTTCCATTGTTCTTGTCCACACAGAGAGCTGTTGTCACACTGAAAATTAGAAAACACAAATTTAAAATTATGTGGGCAAAAAGTCCAAAATAAACCATCCCCTAAACAATTGTGTCTCCCAACCCAAGGTATATCTCTCTGTACTGGCTGTTGCAGGGTTTGGGGGCTGCAGGGTGGTCTCTGTGAGGGGTGGCTGGGGCTGCCCTGCCCCGGTCCCTCAGGTGATGCCTCAGAGAACTTGTGTTTTAAAATGGCAAAAAATGCCAGGCAGACTGAGGAAAAGGGAGGGAAAAGAATAAGAAACTTCCCTACAGGCAGCAGGGGCAGTGGAGGAGGATGGGGATGAGCCGTTCCTGGCACTGAGGTGAGATTCCCCACAGCGCCGGGAGGAGCCACGCTGGAGTAGGTGGGTGCATCCTGAAGGAGCTGCAGCAGTTTTATCCTAAAGGACTCTAGGCTGTGGGAAGGATCCACACTGGAGCAGGATAAAAATGTGAGGAGTGGCGAAGAGGAGCTGTTATGGGCTGACCACAGCCCCCTTTCCTCATCCCCTGCACCACTTTGGGTGCAGACAGTGAAGGTGTGAACTTGAGCCTGGGAAGAAGGGTTGGTTTGAGAGGAAGGTGTTTTAATTTTCATGTTTGCTAATACCATCCAATTCTTTTAAAATTAATTTTCCTCAAATCACGTTTGTTTGGGGTTTTGTTTTGCCTGTAGTAATGATTGGTGAGGGAACTCCCTGACTTTATCTTGATCAATGAGATTTTTCATCTTATTTTCTTTACCTGTTGGGGACATGAAGTGAGAGAGTGTCTGTGAGGGATTTTGCCATGTAGCCAAGGTTAATCCAAAACATTATCCAGACAGAGAAATGGGGGTTTGTTTATGTTTTTTTTTATTTAGACTATTTTATTTCTGGCACTGTTTCAGATGTTACTTTGTGTCTTTTCACTGGATTCGTGAGTTTGCTGTTCCAGATCAGAAAGATACACCTCTAGTCAGTACATACAGAGAGAAAAGTTACAGGTATGGTTATTAAAAACAAAAAAACAAAACCACAAAGAAACCAACAGACAAACACCCCCCCACGCACAAATAAACAAAATTAAACGAAGCAAAGCCCACCAGCTGCCTTTAAATTTCACTTCAGAGTGTGTTTTACCTTTTTGCTTTTGGTTTATGTTCTTTTGAGATTGAGACCATAAACTGAAGTTGTCTGGGACAGTAAATACATCTTGATCAAAAGAATAGTGGCAGAGCAAATTTTATCTTTGAATAAGGTAAAGGTTTTTCCATTATGGCTGAAGAAGTGAGAATCCCTATTGCAAGTCAATGAGTTATCATATTATAGAAGAAGAAAAAATACAGTTAATATATTTGGATGCATTAAAAATGGATTTTTAATATTGCCCAGGAATTCTATTAAACTTTTTTCCTTTCACTAGCATTCCACGGATAAGATAATGGCTTTTATTTTTTTTTACTGAAGTCAATTTAGTTCTACATTTTTACCCTTCCTTTTTCACTTAAGATGTATGGTGTGAATGTTGAGATGAGGTACTTCTTGCCATCAAATATTTGCCAGTTTGTCCACTCTATCACCCTTGTTTTTGCAGACTCTATAAATATTTAGACTCTTTGATATTCTTCTGATAGGCATTAAGGAAGATTTTGCATGTGCACCTTCCTAATACCTGCAGTATAACAAGGATGCATGTTCACAGCCCTAAAGGTATTTTGAATATACTTTATAGTAAGTACAAAACATATTTTTAAAAAATATCTTGTTTAATATTTGCCTATAACTGCTAACCATCTATGTAATCTTGCTCTGGACCTTCTTAACATAGATTTGTATACATCTATACTTATACATATGTATATGTGTGTGAGAGTATGTGTGTATCTCTATATGTCTGTATCAGTTTTAATCTTCTTGAAGGAATTATTTATTTCTTTTGCATATGTTAGTAGAAATTATATTCCAGAAGAGCTCCATGTTATAGAGAAGTTTATGAGGAAATTTCCATGTCCTAGGTAATAATCCTTAGCTTGAAGGGATCAACTACCTTGCTGTGTGTTTAATATGCAGCTAGATATTCATTATTAAGCACTGCGTGAAACATCATCACTACAAACCAAGCACATTATTTCAGTCTGGCTGAAATTAATGAATTTTCAGTTTTGGCAAAACAAAGATCACTAAAATTAAGCTGGATATGAACAGCATTCCTTGCCCCTCTAGAGGAAAAGTAAAAACCTAACTCCCTATTTCCATTTAATAGTACTATAGAGACACACTATTTAAATATATATCTGGCCATATTCCTTCCTCCTTAGGACAACTAGTGAAAGAATTTATTGCTCACCAAAAGCAGAAAAATATTTATAGGTGGATAACTAATTTCTTGTTTTTATGGTGATTTTGTACAAAACAAAACCTTGCACAGCTGCTCTTTGGAAGATAAAAAGGATTGAAATTCCTGTAGCAGACTTGTGAGTGGAAATCTTTTCAGTTGTTTAGCAAATCAAATTGCATGGGGAAAGGGCAGGGGTTTTTATTTTGCTCTGGATCGTTTGCCTCTAGACATATTTTATCCTTTACATATTCTTAATTGATTAGCTCTTTCTCATAGGCAGAGTATTTTTGATACTGTAGAATGCATGGAATGAAAGACAAATAAAGAAGTTCACCTTGTAATAGCTAGAAGAGATATCCATAGTGAGAACTTTGCTAAGGTAACAATTAGGAATGGTTAGTGCTCAGGTATCCTGATAGTGATCATGTTTTAATGTCCATGATTTCCATTCATTATCCAGGCACTTATCAGAAGTCTGTGACCTTACACCAACAGGTCACACAACCTTCTTTGTAGTAAACTTGTGTGCGTGATAAGAAGGCCAGTATTGAATTATTAGCTATAGAAATAACTATTTAATAGTTAAAATAAACTGCTATGACATTAAAGTGTGTTTTATTGAAGAGAAATATAAGCAAGTGTATACAAGCAGATATGAGAGAACTAAGAAGGGAAAATGGATTTATTTAAAGAAGCTCCAGTGATATTTTTCTGCACAGAATCTAAATATGCTATTTGAAAGATGGAATTTTCTTCACAATTGCTACCCTATTCTGAAATGAATGTGAGGCTAAGTTGAGTTTCTCCTCAGATTCTCAAAATCACTCATCATCTAGATTTTATGGTGTCAGCATGATGGGGACTATTTCAGGCATTTCTTCTCACTGCTTGATTTACTGGGAGACATGTCATGAGATTCACCTGGCCTGCAAATCGGATCTGAAGAGGCGGAGGAGGACAATGACATGACTTCTAGCAGTCAGTCATTCATTAGATAGAAATATCCTTCAAAAGATCCGTGCCTGCCTCGGGTGAAATAGATGTCAAATTTTCCTGGAGGACATGGATCAAAGAGTACTGCCAACTCATACTACACACATTAAAACAGCCTACAGCTGAATTGCCCTTTTTTCTACTGAAGCAAAGTTTCTCCTTGCGTGGGTGTTGCATAAAATACATATTTTAATGAGCTTAAAATGTATTTTAATTATTTCTACTGACCTCACAATTTCCTCTATGGAAAAATAAATATTACATAAGATAATTGGCAGTGTAGGACTAATTCTTTCTATCTCAGACCTGTGGGAAGATAGGGAGTTTCATCAGCCTTCATGTTTATTTTTTCAACTGGTCAAGGAATTTTTTGGCAATAACTTGCACTTTTTAACTATTGTTTCTCTGCCAATTCTGCCTATTAGGAAAAAAAAGGCCTTTGGTCAGATTCTGTCTCTGGCAAAGATGGTCATGTCTACTCACTAACTTATTTCTTTCTGTTCTGCTAGGAGTGTTCCAGGCTTCTTGGACATGGTAGGAAAGTGAAGTTTATTCCCTCACACTTTCAGAAACAGAGTTTCAGGCATAGATTTTGCGATAATTTCTTTTTTTTTGTAACCACTGACCTTGGTGTGGTTGATCTTCAGATCATAGTAGGTGTTTAAAAAATATATTTTAATAGTAAGCACTTTGCATTCATGCTTGGCATAATGTACTTTTAGAAATTACTATGTTCTGATATTTTTGAGGCCAGGACAAAAAGGTGAGACTTTCAGTCTTGGCTGCCTTCTATCTTACTGTCAAGAAAAGATGAGAGATGTGTCAATGGAGCCCTCCCACTCTCTAGCCCTGTAGTTTCCTTGAGGAAACCTGGATGTGAAGGCTGAAACAGAACTTTGTCAAAAGGGTCAAGAGTCCCATCATGGCCAACTAGATGAGATTGCAGTTTCTTTGCTGCACAAGCATGTAGAGGCCCATGTCTGTCAAGTATTTCCTATGCAGCCTTGACCATCTTATCCAAGGATTAGATGAACAAAAAAAGAAAACCTAGCATTTCCTGAATTTAATTTCGTGCAGCTTAGCCATGGTTCACTGCCTGACCTTGTGTTTACAGGATTTCATTATATGGAAACATTACCCTTAGGAAAAGGTCTTAATAGAATTTAATAGAGATTAATCCAAAGACCCTAACCATATTACTCTAACAAACCTTAATCTAGAGTAATTTTTTTTTCTTGGTATTCTTGAACCAAAAGAATCTTTTGTAAAGAATAGAAGAAAACTATGTATATGAAACCAAAAGAATCTTTTGAAAAGAATAGAAGAAAACTATGTATATGAGCACTGTAGATGTATCTGCTAATGTAGAAGGGCTTGCAGATTTGACATAGAATAATTAATGTCCGTTACCAGAACATAACTATGTGCAGTTTTCAAAGAAGTGTTTGCATACTTAAAAAACCATAGCATATTAAAATAGCATATTACAGTTCATGATGTTGGGTCATAAAGCTGTAGAAACCTGGGTGTCTACACCCAATGTTACTGAAAATAGCAATGGGAGTAGAAGAATGTAGGAAAATTGAATGTGTTTACATGAATATTAGAATAAATATGAGCTTCAAATAAAATGGTGTTTTGTAACTAAGCAGTTATTTTTTTTACATCATATTGCTTGAAAAATATTTTTGGTTGATAGGGTGCCATGAGAAGCAGAAGGGTGCTAAAGAAAAGGATTTGGTAATACCATGCACTCTTAACCTTAACATGAGATCTTATGTTTTATGCACTTGTATCTTATACAGGTAATTCAATTTCAGCCAAATGTCAAAAATTGAAAACCAAGATATGCTAAACGTTTTATAAATATTTTCATTAATTAACAAATTCCTGTGACACAAAGTACTACATGTTACAAAGTAGTTCTATGTAGAATAAATTAGCAGTGATGCCAAAATATGTAAAACACAGGATATAATAATAACGAAGATTAATTTATTGATTAATGTCGCTTTAGGCAATCTTTATTTTAGCCAAACATACTTTGGCACCCAGTTTTCACTTCTAAATAAGTATGATCTAGGATAATTTTAGTTATAGCTGTCCTGTATTCCAGAGGATCTTAAAATGCAAAAAGCAAAGCTACTGTTAGTTAACTGACAGTAGGCAAATGTTTTCACAGGGCAGCAGCATATTAGTGACAATATTAGAGGCCTGAATGGCAGAAAGTTATGGATCAGTTTGTTTCTTGCCATGCCAAGGCCAAAACAAGTGGGTTTGACTTGATCTGCGCAGTATCACAGCTATGCTTGCGGCTGGAGGAGGAGAAACTCGTGTGGGTAGTTCATCATAGTAATATGTTAACTAACAGTAGGCAAATTAGTTGATCTGGCATGGAGTGAGAGGGATGACACTGAGATATAGCTTGTTTTCTGCTGCCAGAGTAGAGTTTCTTCTGCTCTCCTTTGGATGCGAGTTTTGGATCACGAACATTCCCCTGAGGTTTCAGGGAACGAGGCTTGAGAGAGAGGTATCCAGCTGTTGTCTTTCTGTGCTAAGTCTGACCCTGCGTATACCCACAGCTGTCACTGCACCCTCTTCCACAAGAGTATCTTGCTGAAATCCCATCCTGAGAGGGCCAAATTTGCAGAATTTGCACCAAAAAGATAAGAGGTAAATGAAGCTAAAGTCGTTTATTTTCCAGCTGATGTATGTTTAATGCAAATCCTTCTTCTTCATAGAGTGATTTTTTTTTCTTTCAGCACATTAGTGGGTGGTACTGTATTAAAGTAGGTTATAGGAAATAGGATAATTTAGTGAAAGCATGAAAACAATAAGTATTCCTAAAATGGCTGCAAATTCATGTTACATGGAGTTTCACAAAGCTGAAAACTATTTTATAGGGAATCTTGGATGCAATTTATTAATTGCCTTTTTTTTCAAAGTTGCCTGTCCTAATTGTTAGCAACGCATTATTCACAAGCTCTTTTCAGTTCTGGATGTATATCCAGCCTGGTTTCTGAACAGCAAAGATTTTGGGAAGTAGAATGCACTTTTCATTCAAATTCAGATGCTAACCAAAAAGCCAACAAAAAACTGCAGTAAAGGGCATTCATAGAACTCTTCTTAAACTGACAATTTTAATATGATTTTATTTACTCTTTTCTTTCAATGCATAAAAGATACAGAGGCATGTGAATGTGTTAACAGCTTTCATCCAATATCCTTTTCATTTTGTGTTAAAATGGATGGGTCAGTTTTGACCTTTTCACAGTTCTTGTTAGGATCTATTGTTCTGCCAACTTTGGCATCACTGATGCCCAGTTTATTATCAGAAGTCAAAAGAGACAACAAAATATTTCTAGCTCTGTGTTGTATATGAAAATTTGAAGCTTGCAATTTAACACTTTTTCATAGCATGTTGATTTTTAAAACTGAATAGAATGTTTGGGGTTTGCTGCTTTTGCCACTTGAATAATAGAGATAAGATTTGTTTGGTCATTGGTTTCTTTTTTAAGAAAAATATAGGTAGCTAAAACTATTTCCTAACTTCAATTAAACATGTAAATTATTTACCTACAAACTATAAGTTGGTGTATTGGCAAGTATCCTTTTATTTTATCCATGTATTGTCCTATGGCATAGAAACCTCACATGACAATATCATTTCATTGTTTAATCATCTCCCACTTGATATTATTTGTGTTTGGATATGAATAGGAGGAGCTTATCAGTTTCAGGATCCACACATTACACTGTGCATAGACACTGAGTTATTGTAAGCTGACTCTGTCACATGCACAATTCGATGCTTCTCTAAATTGTTATTGGCCCTTTTTTAAAATAAATTCTCTATTAAAGACTGCCTAATTGATGGGTCAAAAATATAAAGTAAAGTAATGCTTATTTTTATCCCCTTTCTGTCCAGCAATAGTGATCCTAGCAGCTGGCTCTGTCCATGTCCTTTTCAGTACAGAACTCCTTGGAGAGACTAAAAGGTGTATTTTGTGTCACTTGACCTACCCTGCTACACAATGTACTTTTTTTTATTTGTGAAATCCTTTCTCAGCTCAAGTCAGATGCTGAGGTTTTGTTGTGAGATGGAGATATTATTTAGTAAGAAGTAATTAAAAGTAAGTTTTGTATGTTCTTTTTGGTACCTTGTGTTGGGGTGATCTTCATGGAACAGTTAAGTCAGTGCAATCTGCTGATTACCATGCAAGAAAACATAAGAAAATATCATGAGAATTAAGAAAGTGATTTTGAATACATGTGTTTATCAATGTCTTGCATCCCTCAGTATGAAGACAGTAAAATGAATGAAGTGAAATACTGAAAGAAGCTGAGCATTTTTATCAGGTCAGTAAGACATTCAGCACCTGTAAGAGTAAGCTTGTTTAATACTACATGGAAAGACTTATTAATTCCCAAGAGTCTCATTAATCCTTACAGGACTAAGTATGTGCTAACACCATGACTAGAAAACTGTCACTGTTTAGCACCTGGCTTAAATTACCTCACTCAAATTGTATTCATATCTCAGAACTTTGTGTCTAAGTTTTTCAAAGCAGAACATACCTTCTTTTGTGGCAGCCTGACCTTCTTTAACTTCATGGAACAATTAGCATGGGCAAAAGAAAATGCTCTTCTGCCTCAGTGAGAAACTTCTGTGTTTCACTGCAGATTTTTTTCAGGACTTTAATTAGTTCTTGTGTGAGTGAAGGAAATTCATGCAAAAAAGTAATAAAGCTCAAATTACCTATTTTATAAGTGATCCCAAATGAAGTTGCTTCCTTAAATGGATGAAAGGTCTGCAGTAATACATGGAATGAATTGCACAAGCATAGTTTAAAGCAGCAGGTGGCAGTGACCTATTCTCCAAATCTGTTGCCCTGAAAATGTGAGATCAGGAGTGATCTTTCTGCTGTATGACATGTTAGAGCCACAGTATGTACCTGAGGAGTCTGTATTCTTATTTTGCATTTCTCTCCTCACACTGGACAAGCGTATTCCACTCAAAATAGTCTCAGAAGCTACAATAAGGCCTATTTTAGACTTCAACTGTGGCATATTATTTAAAAAGACTACAGTTGTGAACATTGGTCTTGCTTTGACATTTTTAAAGGACAAACAACTGACCTAGAAATGGATCCAGTGGAGATGGTACTGAATATGTGCTATCACTTTTTTTTTCACAGTTTGTGGCACTGCTGAGGAGGATTTTTCTGTGTGTTACTGTATCTGACCTAACACAGATATTACCATGTAAGACACGAGTCCTTTATGAGCACACTTGTCATCTCTCCTAATACATGGAAAGAGCACTGTAGTGATTTTACAAGTGACGTAACTCAGAGATATATTTTAGCTACTGTACATGTTGATTTAATCAGTAGATCTTACTGTTAGGAGGCTAGGGATTTCTATACCTTTTTGTAATAATTTACAAACACAGAAAACAATTCCCCTTCCTCTTCACTTGACCAAGTAGTCAGAGTTGTTCTTGAATTTGAGATTCTTCTATTGTGGCCAGATATCTTACTCAATATGTATAAATGCTGAATGAAAATAGTAAATAAATTATATCAAGTTGAAATGTACACCTCATATTTGCGGTGTACATACTAACACAAAAAAAATTCAATTTCAGTCTTACATTCCTGTATCCTGTGACAGTCCCGTGTCAAATAAAATTCTTGCTTTAAATACTGGTCAAATACTGTTCTACACTGAATATTGGCTCTGAGGATAAGGACTTAAATTTTCCTTTTTATTTGTCTCATATGGACGTTTTTTGAAGTCTGTCTTGATAGAAAGAACCAAGATTTGTGATCTAATTAGTGGTCCTGAAAGTTAACTCGAAAACCAAAAAATAGCCTGGGATCTTACAACAGGAGTCTTCAAAAAAAGATGCCTTTTGTTATACTCTGGCAATGGCACTTGTCTTATGCTTTTTTTCTTCAATGGATTTTTGCATCGAAGATATCAAAACTGTTTAGTTCTGCTGAAAAACATAACTTTTTCTTCTGCAATTATACTTCTCTACAACCAATGCAACAAAAAATGTATAAAAATGAAAAGCTCATTGTAGTTTTTAAGTCATTACCATTAGCAAATATAACAGGGGACAGTTACACACCTGCATATCTTCAGGGCAGTAAAGTAATTATAGCTAGCTTATAATAACTGCATGCAAAAATATTTTTCTACATATATCTTTAATGAAAGGGAGTTTGGTGTTACTTACATATGCATGTACAGTCATGCAAGACTGTATAAAACACCACTTTATACAACAGGTTTTTTAAATGTAAGAATCATATTTTCCACGTTAACTCCTTTGAGCAGAATTTTTATCTCAAACAAGGAACTGATTTCAGTACTTCCTTTCTCAGGGCCTGTAATGAAAGAGTCTTCAGTTGCTTGATGCGCAGCATGTGGCCCCTTATAAGTACTCAATTTATAGTTTCCTCACCTAATAAAAATAGTATTAGTCAAGATTGAGCATTCTGTATTCATTTTGTTATCCCAGAAATTAGAATAGTTATAGCAGGAACAGTGCCTCAATTAGCTGCTGCTGCTGCTCTTTAATGAAATGTACTGGGTTTTATTCCAAACTAACTCTTGATACAGTGCTAAATTATTCAGAAGGGTTACTTACCTCATCCTTGGTGGAAGTACTATTGATTGTTGCTCATTTGCATTTGGAACTTTTAGCTGGAGTGTTGTTTGGTCTCTATATTTCCTGCTAAACAGATCAATAGCAGCACATAGCTATAACTTGGTGTATAATCTGGTTATTTATTTTGAATAAACTCTCTGTTGTCTTTTCCTTTATAAGACTATTTTCCTAATATATTCCTTCCTCATAACTTCTTCTTAACCTCTTTGGGATGCTGATTTTATGCCAAGCTACAAGTTTGAGGACTAATTCTACAACTCAGGTAATGTTAATAGAGGTTTGTGTTGCCTGGAGTCCTGTCTGTATTTATATTGCTTAGAGCAGTGGAAGATCCATGAAGTAGGGTGTGATTAAACAAACTCATTCTAGTTTTGGCAGGTCTGCATGACTCAGTATGTGTGACCCAGGTGTTTGCAAGATTATAGGAACCAGGAGCTCATGCAAGGCTGCTGCACATGAGGCAAATGTACTGCAGAGGCTTTGTGGTCATGGTTAACACCCTTCTCAAAATAGCTGCAGCTTCATAGCTTCTGATTCACAGCTCCCTTGTTCTTGGTTGGCTAAGCATGCAGGCAAAATAGATAGATATTTGAAGAGACACTCTCAGTCACTTTGT
This sequence comes from Acanthisitta chloris, assembly GCF_000695815.1. Classification (NCBI taxonomy): domain Eukaryota; kingdom Metazoa; phylum Chordata; class Aves; order Passeriformes; family Acanthisittidae; genus Acanthisitta; species Acanthisitta chloris. The sequence goes on from NW_008686413.1 coordinate 75,189, forward strand.
CAGTTATTTTTAGAATTTTATCTCCCTAAAGGTATATGAATACATCTGAAAGCCTGTTTAGTTTCTCTGGAGTGGTCCTTTCCTCCCTGCAAACACAGTGGCTCCAACTGTGTCAATTCATGTGCAATACACATAGAAAACACTTGCTGTCCTTTAGTTTTCTTAAGGGCATGGAATCCACACTCATACCTCAAATATCTGCCTGTGCTATTCTGGTAGAAACTGTATAATATAAGCTTTATACTGCTTACTAATATATTTATTTTAAGTGCTGGAAAGCTGATAGGACTGCTTTTTTTAAAGTACTGGTATTGAAAATATTCAAAATTGGCAAAAGAATTGTGCATTTTTCAGCAAAATTTCTGTCAAAAATACAGTTTTATTAGAAATTGATTATTTTCTAAATGTTTGAAACAACAATCCTCTGTACAAACCATTAGTCAGCAATGATGAGGTAGCTGAAAACCGTTTTACAAGCTTGGTCAGTCTTCTGCTTTCATCACTAGCTTTTAAAAACAACTATTTCATTGCCAGAATTTTTGTGAGGAGGAACAATAAAGGGGAAAACAACCTTCACAGAAGGATATTTTTTGAGCATTATTTAACCTATTTGTGAAATCTTTGAGGGCTGCAATTCAGAATTATATTCTGATTTTTAAAGGTCTTTTAATTGCTGGTGGTGTATTGCCCCAGCTCTGTTACTCATACTTGC
>NW_008686413.1:75933-91929 GCF_000695815.1 Acanthisitta chloris
AAACTATCACCTTTGAAATCAACACATCTGCCAAAATACAGATATGAAAATAACTTAAGTGAAAATTTGCTGCTTAACCAGAGAAATTTCTGGGCTATATTTAGTTATCTACCTAACCTTAGTTGTTTGCAGTATAATAGATTAATAGATGAAAACAAAACGTTGGCTTGATTCAAAAAGTGGTGGGGAGAAAACATTGATATAAAAAAATTCATATTGTGTGTGGGTTATCTTTTAATTATTTTTTTTTAACCTGCTGCATGACAATGGTTAGCTAAGGAATGTGAATATCTGGAAACAAGTCAATGTCCTAAAGTGTGCATTGGAAGACATGGTAAGTTTTATGTCTTCTCTGCTAGACTGGAGAATAATGTCCCTGAAGTGGCACTTGGATGCAGAAATTCAAAAGGCAACTGAAATAATTTAGAGCTAATAGAAGTGGATAGTTAGGCAATTCTAAATAAGAAATCGTGCTCTGAAAAATTCTCTGTAACCATATGCTTAAAAAGCATTTGCTCCAGTTCATCATGGGGTTTTTTTTCCACTTGCAAAGAATGCACGTGATTAATGCTGTCATTTATAAATGTAAGCCTAGATTGCTTTTAAGGAATAATTACCTACCTGTGCTTTTACATTTTTCTTTCAGTGTTACAGAATAATTTGTCATTAGGAATAATCAGACACTGTTCATTTTCTTCAAGTAAGCTGAATATTTGAAGTAAGTGGTAAATTATTTCATGTTAGGCTATATCAGAAATTCTTCCCTCAGTTTCTGTCATTTCCTGCGAGCCCTTTGGAATATGTGCAAGTGTCCTAACCAGAAAACATATAGTCTGTGTATGGAAATGCACTCATTTTCTTATTTGTTGCACTTTAAACCACCCCCCCAAAAACCCCAAAAAACAAACCTAGCAAACAATGTAAAACAAGGATCCAGCTGTATTATTTTGTGAGTTTAACTATGTACACTGCAGCTTAAAAATTAGGCTTCTGTGGCATCCTTGTTTCTGTCTCCTGTGGTTTTTTGTTTGCTTTTCAAGAATGTTTCAAGACATAAAAAGCCAATTGATGCAACTTTATCCAAACCTCTCTGGCTTGTGCCTATATTATGTATGTATTAGTTATTTAAGTTGATTAGACTTTAATCCTAATGACCTCCTGCCATCACAGCTAGGGTTGAGGGTCGTGATTGAAGCTTGTCTTGGTTCAATTCACCTCCAAGGGGAAACTGCTGATATTTGATTTTGTGGAACTGACAGGGGAATTTGCAATCGAGTCCACTCTTGGGTGGGAAGTAATCAGGACATGAACAGCACCAAGGAGCAATTTCTCTTGTGGTTGCTTTTGATAATCATATTTTTATCCTACATTACTGTCCCTGCACTGACTCTGCCTGACTCACAACAAACTGTGAAATTCAGGACAACTATGGACCAGACAAGGACATGCAAGCTACAAAGTCAGATTTACATTATAGCTTAATATATATAGTATTCACACATCTTTCTCAAGCCTGACGGTGATCCCTGACCTAGGAGTCTGTGTGGGAACAGATGAAGATGTATTAAGGAAGTAAGAAATCATATTGGATAATTTAATTTAACTATCATTTATGATTTTGTCCTACTTCAGAATGACTAAGAAAAAGCTGGTAGTTAGGCTGGAAATTAATTGTATTACTTGTTTAAATAAGTTAGCATTTGGGTTTAAGTTCTAAAGGAAATTAATTTCTTCTATGAATAGCTGTGACCTGTACTTTTAATATTATGATAAAGGAAACAGAATCTAAATTTGAATAACGATTGTATCAGCATGATATGCATTTCCACAGAGCAAATAGGAATGAAACATTTTCTGTTAGCATCAGAGATGTGTTTTCAAAGCTGTTACAGTATGTATGCACCTGGTGAGTATCTTTTTTTGTTTGCTGAATGCTGCTGTATTATCAGTGTAGACAGCTCCATGATCCAGAAACACCTGATCAATGACCAGAATAAGACCATTCCGAAACATATGATTTCTTGTAAGTTTTCCTTGCCCTGAGAAATATGACAAGCTGTAACACACTCTGTTAAATCAGCTTTTAGCTTCTGGCTTGATGGCAAGCTGTAGTCATGTTTGCCCACTGTAGCTTATGATCTGAATGATTGAGCGAGTACAGGCATAGGTAAGGGAAGCTTTCTTGGCCGTCTCCTGTGCTCCAAGAATACCCAATCTCACTGCAGCTGTTAGCCAGGGCTGACATCCAGGGAGCTGTGCATTCACTGTCTCTGAAATTTTTATTAACTTCTTCAAAAGTAACCTTGACTAAGCTTCACTCTGCAGTGTATGCAAAACTCTCCTCAGTGTGAGTCTTGGTTTCTACTGCATGACTTGGTACAATACCTTTCTTCATTGTCTGTTATATCATGTTTCCATGGATAGAAACTCAGGGTATACATAGAAAAAGACAGAGTACTTAACAACAAGGCATACTTTTTTGCTGAGTGGGAGACCAGCGCTCGGGATAGAATGCTACAGAAAATTTTGACAAAGCCCAGAATTACAAATCTAGGTTTCCCATATGGTGTAGGGAGAATTAAACTTCATTTATGTGTTGGTCTGAAGTTTGGATATTAGAAACCTAAAAAGCCAAGGTTCAAACGCTAAGTAATGAATTTATTTCATCACCTGGTACATCACTCAAACAAACAGCATAATGGAGTTAGATAGAAAAATTTACTATTGTTCAACATAGTTATCAGTCTAGACTCCAGGGGACCAAGTTCAAGAAAAACATTTAGTCCTTTACAGAAGTTGATTTCTCTTCATGGAGTTATTTTACCACAGGCAGACTTATGTGGAAACTAAGCCTGTGCTCCAGTTTTTTCATGTGTTTACTTGATAATTTCTTGGATTGTTCTTGGATTTACTGCTGAAACTTTACCTCAGTGATGCCTGAGACATCCTCACATGTACATTATGTTTCATTCAGTTAAAAGCTTCTCCCCTCTGTGGAGCAGCCTGTAAAAGTCACAGCCATGCTCTCCTCAAGGGCTCCTGAATACATCTTTGTTGTTATATGTCTATGAATGATAGAGTGACAGAAGAGCAGGGGTGAACTTAAGTGCTGATTAAAGCTCAAATGCTCTAGCTTCTGTGACCGGTGCTATGGAATACATTGTAAATGACTTTTGAAAAAAAAATAATTTCAGGGTAGCAAATCAATACTTTCAGTTAAGTCAGGCATCACTTCTGGCTGAGTGACACATGTTAGGGCAATACATGAATAATCCTTCTCATGAGTAATTTCTAGGGCACATTGGGGTGACTACTTTTAAATTCAGTATGTAATTATCAGTTGAATGCTACTGGAACTTTTATTTCTGTACAGAAAAGAAGGGTGTAGACAAACTCTTTGTCTAAGAACATGCCTACAAATCTATCAATAGTCTTCAATGGATTGAATGTACAGGAGACAGATAATTTATCAAGGTTAGTGTGTTTGTGTATACATACACATTATATAGGTATGTCTATGCATATAGATTTAGCAACACTTCTTTGCAAGTGGGTTTCATAACAGACCAATATCTTTTGAGAAAAAAAGAGGTCTAGCATTAATATGGCACACAAGGCACAAAGACAGGAATGACAAGAGGGCTGGTTGGGTAGGAGTAAATGTGTGAAGCAGGAGAAAATAAAGGAGTTCAGGACAGCAGTGAAGTTAAGCAGGATTCAGAGTCTTGCAGAAATGAGGATTAAAAGCTTCATATAAATGTAAAATATTGGGGGTTGAGGGAAGTGTGTAGGTAATGCTAGAGATGGTGAGGAGACACAGCCTGAAAAGGTTCAGAAGGGATGCTCATAGAGAGGGTTTGATGGAGCCAGCACAGTTTTGATTACCTCTGCACCATTTGGGTGCAACTCCCACACTTGTGTGTAGAAATGCAATGTAAAGTATTATGATTAGTACTAGATTAGATAACACCTGGTTTGGCTTTGGGGGTTTATTTTTGTGGGTTAATTTAATGGCAATGGAACATGAAGTGCTGAGTTTAAAGTTCAATATATTGTAGACAAGACACTTGAGCTTAGTGTCTTCTTTCTGGCAGATGCATGTTATTTCCATCTTCCTTATATTGCAGTGTTTCATGGACAAATAATATAAATTGCTCAGAGGAAACTGAGGAAACAGTGATATAGAGACCTTCCTTGACTCTTTTGTGCTAATACATAGTATTTGGAAAAATCAGTCGAGCTTGTCCGGGATATCAGTGAGCATCTCATCTGAATGATATCCTTCAGTGCTCTTTGAAAAGACAGAGCATGTGCTTGATATCTAAAAGGCAGAGAATATTTTCAAATAGGAGGAATGGAATGTTGTCTCTATAAGAAATCCAGCTGTCTACATAATATATTGTACTAAAATTCTGTTTTTAAAACCACTTTTTTGCTTCTATTTATGAAATCTCAGAGCAGGAAGTGAAATTGAAATGCTTTTCTTTTTTTTTTCCTTTAACTTGGCCTTTGAATTTGTTCTAATTAAAGGTGATATGGAATTCTTCGCTGATGTCTAGCAGAGAGATTTTTTTTTAAAATTCATTTTACCAATCCGTGTTAATTAACCTGTGTAACTCAATTTCCAGCAACCCTAGTTGCCATTTTTATTTTGAGGTTAAGTAGAACTACTATCCATTATGTGACTTTCTCCTATATTGGTTTACTTTCTAAAAAATGAATTACACCCACATATATATGCTTCCATTTCTTTCTGATTTGTTTTATGAAAAAGTCATAAAGAACTGCTATTCTTGCAGCTAATTTTTGTGGGGATTTTTTTAGATGTGACTGAGACAAATGTTTATGCAAGAGCCTAACTTCAGTTTCTGTAGCTTCGTTCACATGTTAAAAGATAGGCTCTGGTAGAAGGAGTTACTTGAGTTGTTTTCAGCATAATAATGGGTATTTCACTCAAATTCTGTGATTCTATTCACACAAACAACATAACATCAAAACTTTATTGGATCTAGTTGACATTTTTAAAAAGAGAACACTGAGTTTATATTGGTTTAGTTATCACTTTTAAACAATTTTTAATTTTCTACTGGGCCACAGAATGGATGAGGGGCTTCTTTATCTGCAAATGGGTCATAAACTGTTTGAATCACACCAGTAATCACTTTAGGAAACTGTTTACACTGGCTGCACCGTCAGAGTTAATAAAGAAAATGTTTACTAGACTGCACTCCTTAAAAGAGTTTAAGGGATTTTTTTCCCAATAGTAATTCAATTTTTAACAAACTAACCTTATTCATCAGTTCTTTGCCCTGGGAGTCCTTTATCCTGTGTTACTGCAAAAAGAAACAGATTTATTTTACTTTATATTCAAAAGCATGTAGCTCTGTCAGATTATATGCAAATGAATGAATCAAGGGCTCACTCCAACTCCCCTGGAATAAACTGAATATGTGCCATTGAATTTAAAAAGGATAATATTGAGTTTTGATAATAATAATTCATACAAGTTTTATCATGGATTGTTTTAAAATATGCTCTTTTTGACAAGCCAATCATTTTGTATTATTTTAAGATTGACAGTGTAGACACAGGAAAGAAAGAATTTGGTTCAAATGATGAAACCAAATTGAGTATCAAATTAAAATGATCAAGTCAAAGGTGTTTTACTTTGAAATGCTCTTGAAAATTCCCACACCCTCACAGTTTTGCATTTTTTCCCTCTTACCTGCAAGAAAATGGTATTTTTTCAGCGTTATCTATTTTTATTTTTGCTGTGCCCATGAATGTCGTCATGGTTTAACCCCAGCCAGCAACTTAGCCCCATACAGCTGCTCAGTCTCTCCACCATAGTGGGAAGGGGAAGAGAATCAGAAGAGTGAAACTGAGAAAACTCTTGCGTTGAGATAAAGACAGTTCAATAGGTAAATCAAAAGGTGAGCATGCAGCCAAAGAAAAAAAAAGGAATTCATTCACCACTTCCCATGGGCAGGCAGGTGTTCAGCCATCCCCAGGAATGCAGGATTTCATCATTTATAATGGTGAAGAAAAACACCATCACTCGAACATCCCACACACACCCCTCATTCTTCTCTACCCAGCTCTGTATGCTGAGCATGGCATCCTGTGGTATGGAATATTCCTTGGGTCAGTTGGTGTCAGCTGTTATAGGTGTGTCTCCTCCCAAATTCCTGTGCACCCACTGCCCTCTTGCTGTCACGGTGAGAAGCCAAGAAGGCCTAAGTGCTGCTCATCAACTGCAAAAACATTCCTATATTATTAACAGTGTTTCCAGCACAGATCCAAAACACAGCCCCACACCAGCCTCTATGTAGAAAATTAACTCTATCCCAGCCCAAACCAGCAAAGATATCCTGGGGAGTGATATGTGAGAGTTCTCAAATTCATTTTTGTGAGACTCCAGTAAACAAGAGGCATGTCAATAGAACTTGTACCTCTCCAAACACTAAGATGCTGCACTCTCTGTCATGTTTTATTAATTGCTTCATATTTTACATGAATCAGTTATGTAGTATCTTATTCTAGCCATGCTCATCTTAGTAAATAAGACCAAAAAAGAGAACAAATACTATGCTGAAGACTTTAAATCATGAAATGCAAGAAGCTTTTTTTACACGTTGAAAACATTGATACTTTTTTATGCCTATGATCCATGCTGAATCCTTTCAAATGTCTTACTTGAGCACCATGAAAGTGAACATATTGAACTTGACTTAACAAGTGCCACCATGCCACAATATTCATCTTACACAGACTTGAGTTACAAGCAAATATCACCTTGGGACTTATATGTTCTACAAATCCTACATGATCATGACATATATGTCAGAATTTAACTTCTGCAGTGCTGCCGCCTTTCTTGACGTATTCAGCCCTTTCTCTGATTTGTCTAACTGCAGTCATACTTTGGAAAGCATTTACACAAAGTACAACATTGCATTTGTGTTTTGAATATCTCCCCCTAATATTTTTATAATTACAACAGATGATGTTAGTTATTCCATCTCCGAGGAAGCCCTGATTTTAGTATAGCCCAGATCTTTAAATAAAAATGCCTGGTTTAGCAATCCATGTTAGTTTATGTGCATATGGATTTATTTTGGTAGGATAGAGGTACTTCAGATGGACATCCTTTCTTTGTCCTTTTTGTTCTATTATAAAAATGCAACTCTCTGAAGTCAAAACGAGCTACAGAAACATTTGGCATTCTCTGGCCTCAGAAATATTTTAATCAGAAAAATCTTTTTGAAGTCGCTGCTATTAAAGAAAATGGTCTTTTATCTTGCCTTACCTCCACACATAAATTTCCAGTAGTGATCAATACAAAATTTGCAAAGATCCTTCCAGAGTCCCTTAGGAAGGATCCCCTATTAGTCCATGCTTTAGGAAATGTTGCAATCAAGATGTGACTGCCATAAAAATGTGAAGCCAGACAGGCTTATGGATCCTCTCAATACTGAGAGAATTAAAATACATAGATAATAAATAATGTCTGTGTAATGCAAATCCCTCCTTCCTCATGTAGCTTGTGCATCTGTGTAACACAGGAAACACATGATACACATTTAACATATTAACCCAAGAATTTGTTAAAAGTAATTGAACTGAAACCTTAATAGTCTAATGAAAGAATCATAATTAATCCAGATGCAATTAAAAGTGAGCAAGAAAGAGCACATCTATGCAGAAACAGGGAAGTTTCCTTAACAAAAATACAGATGAATTTCTGGTATTATTTTGAGGTTGGCAAAATACTCCTAAAAATAATTTTAGAAGTTATGTTACTGCTGTGTTAGGCTAGTTTTCAAAGTAAAATCAAGCAATCTTTTTAATCGTGTTCCTGTAAGGTACTGAATCTTAGTCTCATTGTGTGACAGAACAGTTTTGATAGGGTCTGGATTGTTTGGTATTTTCCTCTTTGATGTAAACAGTGCTTATCACATTCAGGAAGTGAATGCTATCTCCTCATTTCATGGCAAATTCTTATTGGTATACTAAATCCAATAAATTCATGCTTTTTTTTCAGTAATTCTTATGCTTTTTTTGAAAATAAGAGCAAAAGTGAATGTGAACTGTATCATTGATAAGGTGAGAAAAATTATTTCAGGTTTACTGTAAAAACAGACCACCAGTAATAGAGTAGGTTGTTGTACAAAAGATGCTAGAACAAGTTGGATGAAATCAGAAAAACTAATTTGGAAATCATATAAAGACTACTGGCACCATGTTGTTCAGCTTGTGTGACTCCCAGTCTCCTCAGATTTCCCTCCTCCCTTGCAGTTCAGTTGGCACATAGCATAGAAGCTGAAGTTGAGACTCCCTTTCTTAGTGACTCACTGACCCCACCACTCCACATCAGACTTCAGAAAAGGAAAAGTAAAAAGATTTGATTTTATTTTTTCATGGGAGAAATATTTTTTGTACATTTGTAAATCTTACGTGTAGCATGGTGAAAGTCAGAGGACAGCACTAGCATGAGTTACAGTGTAGGAATGGAAAAGAGGCTGCATGCCTAGAAAAATTAGTGTGCATTCTTGTTTCACATCTTCACAGCCCAGCTCTTAGGCATCATCAGCCCATACACCAGGCAAAACTGCATTGAATGTTTGACAGATATTATAATGGAGGGCAGCATAAAAAGGCTGACAGGAGCTGCTGTAGGCATTATGCACAGGGAGTCTGTAACCAAAGAGAAGGGAAGGCACACACTCTGCTCCAGAGTACTCATACAAAGGAATTTACAACACACAAAAATGATTGTATACACAAAGACATTTATGTCAAGGCAAGACTTAATTTTGCAGTCTCAGTGACGTATACAAAAATTGAAAGAAGGGAAGACTGAGAAAAAAGGATGAGCTTAGATTCGGTGCTTGAGTCATAAGCATTAATGCTGGGATTTACCAGTATCAGGTCTTTAAGGTTAACTGCTTAAGTACATGTTTTCTTGGTCTGTCTCTCTTAATATTTTGTCACAATTCTTTTGCATCTGTGACTACAGGACAATATACTGGCTTTGAAACCCTTACCTTGTATTGAAAACCAGAAATCTTTTAGAATACTTAAAAAATATCCTGAATGACTATTCGTTTTAGGATTCATAGTGATTCTTGTAAGGTTTTAATCTCTTGTATAAATGGGGATGGTATACAATATGAGTTCTTGGATTTGGGTAGTAAGGAATGATTTAGGAGTTAACAAAAAATTGAAAGTAAAGTTAATTATCTGATGTAAAATTATAGAAGATTGGAAACATAATGTCTAAGCTTAGGTTACTATACTGACAAAGGTAGATCCAAAAATCCTTCCAAGTAGTGATCTAAGGAAATAAAATGGAAGTTGAGGCCCTAGTTTACCTTCATATTTAATCTAATTATACCCTTTGGTATATGCTTCTTTGTATTGTTTTAATTTAAAATATTGATAGATATTCTCTTGATTTGGAATGAAGTATTGCTGCTTAAAAAGAACTCCACAGCTTTGTCTGAGTATTGCTGATATTAAGACTGCATTGTTTATAAAACTATTTATGATTTAGGACAAGTGGAAGGAAGAAACATGAATGCCATGTGTAGTGGACTTAATATACTATTCTCAGTCATTATGTCAGTTCCTTCTTTCAATCTCAAACACTTCTACTTGCTAAAGTCAACTAACATGTTCCCCTTTACTTAAGGGAAGCTGAAATGGAGCTAGGGTTGAAAAAATGCTGAATATTTTTGTGCAGCCTTTCTTTCATCCCTCGCATAAGCAATTGTGTCAGTGACACCTAAACAGGGAATTATGTTCTAAGTAAACTCCCACATTTTCCCAGAAGCATCAAACAGAAGAAATTCATGTGAGAAGACTTGTGATCTGTCTCACTAAACTTCTGAACTGGTAGTTTGAGTATTTCAGTTCCAGACAACCTCCTTTCCTAAAATGCTAAGAAATAAATGATGTTAGGTTGTTTATTTAAAACTTTATGCTATATATTGCAAAATAACTTCACTTAGGGCATGAAAAGCTTTTGCTGCTGTAGTGTACTTTTTTTTCTGTCTAGCGCTTTACAGTTGTGCTACTGTCTTTCTAAGACTGATTGTAAATGCTTCAGGGCAAACATTTGTAGCCTTAGTTACACTGAGGCAACCAGAACAGTTCAGGATAATTTGCTGAAAACATTATGACAAATGGGGCTGGTGGTTGCTTCACTAGCAGGTGAGGATTATCAGCACTTTAAGGCCAATTTAAAGTTAAGATAGCTGAAGATCCTGTGTGGTAACTATATGCATTTACTTACAGACATTAATGAGAAATCTTTATCTAGCAGGTGAAGCTCACAAAGACCTTTTCCCCTGCCCCTGCTACTTGAAAACAGCAAGAAATGACAAAGTAGAGTTGTGAGGAGTTTACTGGCCTTTTGAGCATGTGCTAATGAGACATTTATTTCATATTTACTTTTTCTTCACAACATCTATTCACTTGCACTCTGGGAATTAACTTCTATGGTACCTGCTATCTGACAGCTAGTGCATTGCAGCTGCACTGCAGCTATGGTCCAGGTCTCCAAATCAAACAGAGAAGGCTTTACAGCTTCCACCTGAGAACCAGACTTTGAGCTGTGTGACAAATTTTCTGTCTCTGTATCAGTCACAGTGGGTAATATGCAATATGTACTTCATGGGATCTCTCTGGTCTTGTTAAATTGAATTGCTGTTCATTTTGGCCAAATGGTGGGGAATTAAATTGGGTAGACTGGGGAGGACAGTATCATAGAATCACGGAACTGTTAAGGTCAGAAAAGACCTCTAAAATTACTCGGTCCAACCATTAAGCCAGTACTGCCCAGCTCACCACTAAACCACATCCCTAAGTGCCACATCTACATGTCTTTTAAATATCTCTAGGGATGATGATTCTCCCACTTCTCTGGGCAGCCTGTTCCAATGCTTGACATCACTTTCAGTGAAGAAATGTTTCCCAATATCTGGTCTAAACCTCATCTGATGCAACGGGAGGCTGTTTCCTCTCATCTTTTCTCACTTGATAACTTTACTTTTAACTTGAAAATATTTCATCATTTCTTATACATAAAAAGGTGAGAGGAGTCCCATTTTAAAATGGAAATACCCTGAACCATAAGAATTTTGATAAATTTACCTGCAATGAAATAATGACAAATTGAAGAGCAGTATATTGCTGCTTCAATGCAATATAATTTTATATTTGCATGTTCTATTACCTTCTTAAGCTGTTTAAAATACTAACCTTCTAACAGTGGTTCTTTTGTTATCTTTAAAAACAGATTCAGCTCAAACGTAACCAGTTGAGAGACTTGCATTCTGCAGTTTTTCCTGAGCACCTGAAATAGTGGAATGGAAAACTAAAGTTTGGAAGGAGTATGTGCTATTTAAGCTACATTAATAGCCTTTACAAATAACAGAATAGCTTAGGTTTATTCCCTCTTGTGCTATACATGATCAAAAAAGATTCTCATTAAAGTGTGACAGTGCTTTATATTGCCTGTACATAAAACCTCCATGGTTATTATACAAAAATAAAAGGCAAATGACAGTTGGTGTCAACACTAAACAGCTTAGGGAAAACTATTTCCTCAATACGTATATAATTTAATTGAAATGCAATATTTCATGAATATTAGAAAGTGAGGCTTTATTAAAAATGGCAAGGAAAGTGAAAGCATGACTGTTTAGAGTAACAAGCAGCACAAATTTATTCATTCAATACATCACTGAATTATTTAAAACTCAGCAAAGCACAAGGTCATGGAATAATTTTGGCAAGTACGCACTTTTGCATGATGCATTTCCATAATTCCACTACATCTATAAAGTTAATCACAGCTTTGGCATGCAAGCCTGCTTCATGTACTAAGCTGAGCCAGAAAAAAGGCTCTGAATTAAAACCTAGGAACAAACCAAACTACTGACACTACAAATGATTTGTGATAGTTGAAAGCAGATGTGAGCTCTATAATACCAGCAATTCTTACAAACAGTTCATTTACTAATATTGCATATTTACTTGCAATACATATTTGCAAGTAAAAATGTGTCACTGGTCTGGAGTCACGTCAAAACTGGTGTGCACACGCACGTTTTGATGTCACAAGTCTTGAGGATATACTCTGTCTGTATTGAGAGGCAGCTGACAAGAGGTGCTCTTTGGACCATGGGGAAGAGAGCGGTCAACCCTTGAAAAAACTTTATGGAAATTTAGTTAGGTTTCTAAGGTGCCAACTAGTATTCTTCTATCATGAGAGCAGACTGACTACTAACAACTCCTGCAGACTACTACACTGATAGACCCTTTTCAACATTGCATTATCATTTCTAGGCTCCAAGAAATACAATGATATATGTGAATTGCATAAGGCTTAAGGCTTCTTCCCAGAGTGTAGTTAAGATTCTAAGACAAAATTCAGGGTATTTTGTGTTTTGCAATAGAGTTTTTGCATTCAGGATTTTGCATCCCATTTCCATATACCTCCATCAGTTAATTAAGGCATGAGTTTGAGTAAGTTTCATGGGCCTTCCATAGAATCATAGAATTTAAGGGTTGGAGTGGACCTTACAGATCCTCTAGTCCCAACCCTCCCTGCCGTGGGCAGGAACACCTCCTGATTAGATCAGGTTGCTCAAGGCCTGGCCTTGAACACTGCCAGGGTTGGGGCAGCCACCATGTTTCTAGGAAATCTGTTCCTATGTCTCACCACCCTTATAGTAAAAAACTTTAACCTAAACGTCCCCTCTTTCAATTTGAATCCATTACCCCTTGTCCTATCATTGCAGTTCCTAACACAGAGTCCCTCTCTGGCTCTCTTGCAGGCCCTTCAGATATTGAAAAGTTGCTCTGAGGTCTCCACACAGTCTTCTCTTCTCCAGGCTGAACAGCCCCAACTTCCTCAGCCTGTCTTCCTAGGGGAGGTGCTTCAGTCCTCTTACCAACTTTGTGGCCTTCTCTGGACTTGTTCCAGCTTTTCCATGTCCTTCTTATGTTGAGGGCACCAGAACTGCACACAGTATTCCAGGTGGGACCTCACGAGAGCAGAGTAGAGAGGGGAGTAATCATGATCGTGTAATACCAGCTTGAAGAGAATCTGCTTTATGTTAATTCTGATATATGGCTAATTTATAACATCCAGTATAGTTGTTAAGTGATTTTTGCTAAAGCTTAAAAGATTGTTCTTATTGCCAAAGTTGTTGTAATTTTTGTAGTTCCAGACTAGCTTCCCAGCAAGTTGGTTGACTACTGGTGCCTCATGGATATTGATTATAGCTGTGCACTATCACTTGCAGAGCTAACATAGAAATTACCACTACAGTGTAAGAATGAGACGTGTTGGATACTGCAGTAGTAGAATTGCCTTGATAACTGTGACTGAATGCTAGGCAGAGGACTGCCTAATAATATAAGCAATAACCTAAACACAGCAATATCCTTCTCATCTTTGCATGTCTTGAAGAAACTCTATGGCACCTGGGAGCTGCTGGACATATTTGCTGCTTCCCCTACACTGCCTTCACACACAAACACACAGAGGAAGTTATGGATCAACCATACTTTCAGAGAAGAACCCAATTTTCATTTGAAGGCTTAGTGGACCTAATTTTCATCTTCAATAACTTACATAATTTATTTATTGTTCAGCTCAGGATTTTGCAAATTAATATTGAAATAGATGTAATTTATCTCAATATTCTCTCAGGCCAGTGCAAAAGTGACATGAAAGCTACAGCATCTATATTTTGAATATTCGCAATATGCTGGGTATATTTTTCAGCACCTTTTATCTTCAGAATGATTTGGTTGTTTTAAAAGAAGAATGCAATATTTAAAGCTGTGTTTCTTAAAACAGTGTCCTGGTTCTATACAGGTTCTATAATTTGGTTGACTTTCAAAGAATTCTCAGTCTTACTTTTCAAAACATAGAGATTTTAATCTTGGTATCCTGTTCTGCACTTAAAGTGGGTCTATATGTAGCAATCAGTGAGTTTCTGCTGAGGTGATGCATATAGATAACTTCTCCAATCACTATGCTGCCTTTAAGAGAAATTGCTTTATAAATTGTTTTGGACCTCTCTGGTTAATAACAAAAGTCAATGAGATTTTTATGTTGTGTTTGTAGATGCTGAAAACTGTATTATATAATAAAATAGTTACAAATTGCTATAAATCAAATCTTGAAAGAATTAACATCTTTAGAAATTGCTGAACGTTTCTTTTTGTTGTAAAATCTTGACATAGTTTTCTTACTAGAGAAAAAACCAGGACAAATACTAGGTAAGACGATCTTTAGAGTATTTAGTAGGAACAATAAGCAGTCATTTATTCCACATTTTTGCATGTACTTAACAGTGTCACTCAAGAGAATCGACACATTAGTAAATAATTTTAAGTGTTTTATGTGGGAACTTCATTATAAATTTCAGCTCACTTTAAGTTTGCCATTTATTAAAAATTGAAGTAGAAGCTGCTTTAATACAGTTAAAGAATTTGCCATTTTGTTTAGTGAATTTGTCTCCAGAGAACCTATTCATATTCATCGGTTTCTAATTGCAGTTCTACACAGGACAAGTTGCAGAATGACTTAGAACCCCACAAATGATTATATTTGTGTAAACAGAGAAGATACATACCAGTGATCTAAAAGGCTTTCAAGGACATTTAAGGGGTTTTAATATTTTAGTATATTTAATATTTTCAGGTGTTACCAGTTTGACCATGAATTACATATTCAGTGCCATGGACCTATTGCCAGAAGCCACTAGAACTGGCTGTATTAGAGCCTGCTGCAGACAGAATGTCCTGAATTGGATTGAACATAAACTAGAAGGTAAATCTTGTGGCCACATCAGTGTACAAACAGGTGGGTTTGGGGGAAAAAAAACCCAACCAACACCAAAAAACACTTTTGCATTTTTAGTTTCTAATTTTAACATTTAGAACTGAGAAAAACAACCTGTACAGTTGGTACTAGATATTGGCAGTCCAAAAGTATTGTTGGAGCTCTAACAGGATTTTCATAAGTAATTATTTGTGTCTTAAAGATGTCAAAATTGCAACTGTCTGTCAAATCTTTGGAACAGTTAAGTGGAGGTGATGTTTTGTTTAAATCTGTGATCAGCTTATAGAAGATGATAGCTAAGCACTTTATGTATACAGTTCCACATTATGATCAACAGTACCATTCAGTCAGCTAATACTCATATAATTATTTTCTTTTTCTCCCCATCAATCTAATCAAAGCATCAGCACAAAATGCTTGTCATTGTTTTAAGTACCATGGTCACAACACTTAATCTGTTTATTCTATAACCTCTTACTGGCTTAAGATACATAAATAGTCGCTATAGAAAATGATTATTAAAAAAAAGTCTGTATAAAAAATCTCACTTAACATTGCAAGAGAAAGCCCAACAAAGTTCTGTGAAATATAAAATGGGTCAGTCTTGATCTGTCTTTAACTGCATTACATATGTGCCTTATTTGTTGGCATTTAAAACTACTAATTTGGAGCTTTATGAGAGGACAGCAAACATCTTCTGTTTGCTTTCAGCCTAAAAATTTGTTTACTTTCTGTATTCATTTAGCTGTAAGTACAAAGAAACTGTCACTCTGATGTGACATTTTGACTTCAGATGTTGGAAAAACAGCAAATTATGCCTACCAAACATGCAGAGCCTTTGCTGTCACAAGTTATGTGTTGTCTTAAGACAGATTCTTTTAACTGTATTGGTTCCAATGGGAGATCTCACTGCAAAGACAGCTGTGTAAGAATCTAATATATAAATTATGGGTTAGCTGGTTTTATTGCCCCTTTTACTCATGAGTCTTGCAAGCCAGACAGTTCTCAGGAAAGAGACCAAGAAAAGATCTGAAAAGATTATATTGTTTTTCTAAATTACTCTTTGGCTATACTTAAGGGAATATGTGCTATCCTTAAGCAACTGGCTTGATGTCATTCCCTGAAGATCC